>NW_028236763.1:45000-52500 GCF_977035675.1 Penaeus japonicus | reverse complement strand
CGAAAAGTGGTTGGGGTTTTTTGAGTTTTTTGGTGTGTGTGTTTGGTTGTTTTTTGCTTCTGTTTTAATTGTTCAACTGTTTATCTACCTAGTCATTGATCTTTTTATTATCATTATTGTTATTGATTTCATTGTCATTTACACTGTCGTTATTATTGTTATTATTATTACTGTAATTTTAGTCGTTTTTGTGATGTCATAGCATTATTATCATCATCCTTGTTATTATTAGTGTCATTATTATCTTCACCATTCTAATTATCACGATTATCGTTCTTAATATGATTACTAGTAGTATCAGTTGTTATGAATACCACTATCATGATCATTATTATTATCATTATCATCATCATTTACATTACTATTATTATCATTCTCATTAATATCATTATTATCATTATCATCATTCTTATTGCTATGATTAGTGTGTGCTGTCTGTCATTTTCATTATCATTCTGACTTTTTTATCAAGTGGTATCTTTGATCGAATCATCTGGAACAGTAACAATCGGAAATTCGAGATCTATCACATATTTTCGTTCGATATTCACCTATGCAAATATATTCACGTGCATTGCAATGCATGGCTAACCAGTAAAATAATGATATATTAATGATGATAATAAAAAAGAGAAAATCAATATATAAAATCCACTGATATATATTTCCTCTGATACCTCTTTACGTACTTGACTTTCGACCGAAAATATGTATATGCAAATTCAAATTCGTTCCAAATGATTTATATTGTTGATACGATATATCCAGGATAAGAAAAAAAGTTGCGGTGTATATATATTTTCTTTTTTTTTCAATCTTTCTCACTCTTTCAGTCTTCCTTTTCTTTATTTTCTTTTACTCGCATTTATCTATTTAAAAAAACAACAACATTTTTTGCTATTGTTGCTGAGTTGACCTTTTTCCCCGATAAGAACCCAGTGACGTCATTCGTACTTGTGTCCACGTCGATCTAAGCGGCGTTAATGTCAGCTGAAGTTAGCGGAGGTCAGGAGACTCCCCCCTCTCCCCCTTTACCCCTCTACACGTACTACTACACGTCCACTACCCCCCCTCCTCCTCCTCCTCCTCCGGCCCGCCCATCCTTTTGCCTCCTCTCCCCCTCCTCCCCCTCCTCCTCCCCCTCCCACCCCGTCGCCTTGAACTCTTTGGTGACTGTGGTGTTCTTACTCGTAAAAACTTTAATAAAAATCTAATAAAATCTAATAAAACGTATACTAGATAAGGATCAAAGTCTTATTATGAATAACTGATAAGAATTGAAATTTGATGAAGAACGTGAAAATGGAAATGGAAGTATCTGGCGAGTGGGTTTTGTGGTCTGTTTGGCAGGTGTCTTTTACTACTTGGTATCGGGACTCTCTCTCTCTCACTCTCTCTCTCTCTCTCTCTCTCTCTCTCTCTCTCTCTCTCTCTCTCTCTCTCTCTCTCTCTCTCTCTCTCTCTCTCTCTCTCTCTCTCTCTCTCTCACACACACACACACGCACACCCTCTTTCTTTCCCCTTTTCTCTATCCCCCCCCCCCAATCTACCTCCTCACACAAGGCTGAGACATATGACCCCCCCCCCCCCACCTCGCTCCTCTTTCTCAATCGGAGTCGAACACATCCTTCCCACCAGCCCAGGTGACACATCCTTCACCCACAGGATTTCTATCGCCATCCTTCACCCGAGGATCTGGCGACACAGCCCTAAATGGGAAGTACAGCCTTTTCAACCTCTTTTCTTAATTTTATTTTGGATTTCCTCTCTTTCTCTCTTTGTTTGGTCTAGCTCCGTCCAGTCCCACCTTTACCCCCCCCCCCCGATACCCATTCACCCACCCACATCCCCTCCCTCCCTCCCCTCCTCCTCGAAACGCCAGGACCCGCCTCCCGAAGGAGCGACCGCCATCCCGAGCGAGACCGAAGGCCGACCTTGCTTCTAAGTTAATGGAAATACTGCACAATTGGGCTTCGCATAATAGGGGGCGCGAGCAGCGACTCCTGGACGCTTCCATTATGCCATTAACCCTCAAGACCTCCTCGGTGGGGTGTCTCCTTCTGGCGCCCTTCTCTTCCTCTCCCTCTCCTTTCTCTTCCGCTTCACTTCCTTCTCCTCCTCTTCATTTCTCTCTCCTCCCCATCCCTTTCCTGCCTTCATCTTCCTCCTCTCCCCCCCCCCTCATCTCCCGTTTTATACACTCCCTTCCTCTCCTCTCCCTTTGCATCCCCTCCCCATCCTCCACTTCTCTCGTTCCTTCCTTTCCTCCTTTCCCTTCCTCCCCTCCTTTCTCCTATACTCTCTCCTCCCCTCCCTTTCCTTCTACTCCCCTACCCCACCACCCCAAACCCTACCTCCCCCTATCATTACCCCTTCTTTTCTTTGTACTCTCTCTCTCTCTCTCCTTTCCCTCCTCCTCCTTCTATTCGAAGAACCCCTCCTCCTCCCCTTTCTTCTACTCGACCCCCCCCCCCTCCCCCGTGACCTCGACATGTTCCTTTCACGTCTCGCAGGAGTACTCCGCGGAGGTCGCAATTACCAGAGCATTTAATGGGCGTGCGGTGGCGACCCGCTTGTCTCCTGCTTCTTTCTTTTTTTTGTCTCTCTCTCTCTCTCTCTCTCTCTCTCTGTGTGTCTCTTTGTTTGTTTCTCTCTGTTTCGTGTTTTTCTGTCTGTTTCTCTCTCTCTCTCTCTCTCTCTCTCTCTCTCTCTCTCTCTCTCTCTCTCTCTCAATCTTGTTTCTCTTATTATATTTTCCTTTTCTTTCTCGTCTTTTTTTTTATATTTCCTCTTTTTTCTTCGTCCATAGGAAGTCCACGTATTTCGTAAATGGATGTTCACTTGTTTACATGTATTAAGTAAATATACGTTCCCTTGTAAACAAGTCGTTTACAAGTGTTATGTAAACAAATGCTGGTCTGTAAGCAACTTGTTTACAAGTTTTGCGTAAACAAATGTTGCCTTGTAAGCAGATTGTAGTACAGTCTGAATGAGAGTGTTATGGTGGGGATTATGATGGTGATTGTGATTGTAATATCCACGGAGGGCGATTACAGGTTGATTGTTTGGTTGGAACACTTGTCTTTTTGTCTCTTTTTCTTCCTCTTTCTGTCATCTTCCTCCCCTTTCCTGTCTTTTTTTTAATTGTTTATGGGGCTATATGTATGTTTTGTATGTATGTTTGTATGTATGTTTGTATGTGTGTTTGTATGTGTGTTTGTATGTGTGTTTGCGTGGGGGGAAGGGGTGTGCTTTGTGTGTTGTTTTTGTTGTTGTTGTTATTTCTCTCATTATTTCTATCATCATTATGGCCATATTCACATCATTATCATCGTTATTAGCATCATCATTACCCTCGTCATTATTGTCATTATTTACTATCATCGCTATAATCTCACCTTCCTCATTATCATCACTATCATCATCACTACAGTCACCATAGATAAAAGATTCTGCAATTGCTTGTCTCTGGTTCGAATGGGGGGGGGGTCTTGCAAGCCATTTAATTATAGAGTGGAGTGACACCGTTATTAATGGGTGACACTTTTCCGTTAATGGGTAAGTGTTTCGCTTGTTTGTGTCTTGTGTAATGGGAGTTGGTGGGTTTGTTGTTGTTGTTTATTTGTTTTGGCAATGTTTAAGAGTTGTTTGTGTGTTGTGTGGTTTTATATGTAGTCTTTTTTTCCATTGAGAGTTATTGATTGTGATTGTATTGGTAACACTGAGGGATATATGGCGAAAAACTTATTATATATTGTTGGTTTTACGCCATTACTCTTATTCTAAAATTGTTTTTTCCCCCTTCAACCCCTCCCCCATCATCCCCCTTACCCCCTTCCCATCATCTAGCCGGATCTCCGTTTTCTATCTACTTGTTATTCTCCGTTTTCTTTCTACAAGTGGAAAGATTTACGGCGCATTTTTAAGTAGATCATTCTCTTGATATGTCACTGTTTTTTTTTTCTCTCTCTCTCTCTCTCTCTCTCTCTTTTCTTTTTGTCCTTTTGGCTATTTTGAGTCCTTCATTTCTTCCCTAACGATTCTTTTTGTTTTTGTTAGTCTCAAGCGTCTCATTGTTATGTCGTTTGTCCGTGTGTTCTTGCGTGCGCGGGTCATCATTTGCACTGTTTTTGTTTGCTGTTATTTGTTCTGGCCAGAAGAGAATTACGATTAACGCGTGTGAGACTGGCCAGTTTTTATGGGAACTTGATGAGGTGTCCATGATTTCTTTCTTATCTGTTGTTCTTTTTGTGTTATGCTAGAATTAATGAAACGTTCGGGTGATTAGCGCATAGCCAAATGTAGATGCAAAGTTAAAGGAATAATGTGGAAACACAGGACTATTCTCTATAAACACACACACACACACACACACACACACACACACACACACACACACACACATATATATATATATATATATATATATATATATATATATATATATATATATATATATATATATATACATATACATATATATCTTATCTTTCGCTTTTATTTTTGCAATATCTTTATAAGAAAATAGGGCGTGGCGCCACAAGTGCACCAGGTTAGCGTGAGACTAAAGTAGTTTATGTCTTTTTTTTTGGTTTAATTTCGAGCAGCACATTTATGCCTCCGTACGAATGGATAATTGCTTTGTGTTTTGGCTTGATGGAACGGTCGCTTGTGCTCGGTGTCGGGACGCCCTCGTTAGCCAAATTAGGCCATTAGTGGAATGTTCTTGAAGTTGCTAAGTAGATTTGGGGCTTGAACTCTCTTTCTCTTTCTCTCTCTCTGTCTGTCTCTGTCTGTCTCTCTCTCTCTACCTATCCCCACCCCCCCTCTCTCTATATCTATCTATCTATCTACCTATCTCTCCTCCCCCTCTCTATCTATCTACCTATTTCTCTCTCTCTCCCCCTCCCTCCCTCCCTCCCTCCCTCCCTCCTACTCTCCCTCCCTCCCACCCTCCCTCCCTCCCACCCTCCCTCCCTCTTTCCCCCCCCCCCCACAAACTCCCTTCCTTCTGACTCACCGAACATCACAATTATGCGGCCGAACCTCCTTAAACTTTTTATCGCTCTTCTCTTCGGCCTCTTTATCGCCGGAACTAACGACACGAAGCCGCCCTTGCTAAATGGGCGTTATATAAGCTTCAAAGACACCCTGTAATGACCTGCCACGCCCCCAGATGTCACGTAAATCCGCCCGCGAGGATCGGCCGAAGAAAGGGAACGTGGTAATGGAGAGGATCTTGCATTCATGCCCCGTGCAATTGAAGTCGTTGTTGCGCGCCCTGTGTCTAGCGAAGGTGGCTGGCGTTGCAGGGTAGCGCGAGATTACGCGATATATATTTAATAAGCTCGGGGAAGCTCTTCAAAAGGGGGGCGGGGGGGGGGTGAGAGGCCGGAGCTCTGATCTGGTTGCAATGCAAGCGAGGGCGGGGACGACGCCCAGGTTGGTAACTGTGGCTTGTTTATTATCGGGAGGGGATTTTTGCGTTTGGAGGCCTGTGGGAAGGGTCTTTTTCTCTTGTTTTTTTGTTCTTTTTCTTCTTTTATTTGTCTTTCTTGTGAGCATTTGGTCCATAACCTTTCTTTTTTTCATCAACAATCCCACACTCTCTTTGTTTCTCTCTCTCTCTCTCTCTCTCTCTCTCTCTCTCTCTCTCTCTCTCTCTCTCTCTCTCTCTCTCTCTCTCTCTCTCTCTCTCTCTCTCTCTCTCTTTCTCTCTCGTTTTCTCTCTCTCCCTCTTCTTCTCTCCCTCTCTCTTTCTTTTCATTCTTCTGATCCCCCTGTTCCTCTTTATCCTCCTCCTCCTCCTCCTTATTATTGATTTCCTCTCGTCACCCTCATCATCCTTCCTCCCTCCCTCCCTTCCTATCTTTCTCCCCTCTCTTTCTTCCTTCCCTCCCTTCCTTCCTATCTTTCTCCCCTCTCTTTCTTCCTTCCCTCCCTACCTCCTTCCCTCCCAACCTATCTTTCTCCCCTCTCTTCCCTCCCCCCTTGTTTACTCCCTCACTCCTTCCCTCCCTACCTCCCTCCTCCTCGTCCCACACCCCCTCATTCTACCCCCTCCCCTTCCCCTCCCTCGTTCCACCTCCTTTCTTGTTTTTGATTCTGGAGTTGCACAACATGTGCAATATTTCTTAATCTTATTCTCTCGATGTCGTTATGCATCATGGTAATCTCAACCTGCAAGTTTCTTGTTCTACAACCCCGTCGAGATGTGTTATGCAAATTCGTACTTGTATACATAAGCACCAAGCTTTATACACAAGTTTATATCGTAACGAATTTATTTAGCCTTTCCTTATCTATTGCTGTTTTTCTTTGTGTGTATGTGTGTGCGTGTTTGTTTGTTCATGTTTGCCTTCGCATGAATATAGGTATAGATATGTTTTGCTTTTGTGTTTGTGATACGTGTTTTTGTCTGTTGATTGATGTGGTGATGTATTTTCACTGTGTCATTCTGTCTTGCTATCTGTTTGTTTTATCAATATTTTATGTGTGCCTCTTTTTTCTTCTGTTTATCTCTGAGTATTTTTTTTTTCAGTCTCTTTCGAATTCTTTCTCTTTCTCTCTCTCACCCTTTCTTTGTCTCTTTCCCTCTCTCTCTTTCCGTCTCTCTCTCTCTCTCTCTCTCTCTCTCTCTCTCTCTCTCTCTCTCTCTCTCTCTCTCTCTCTCTCTCTCTCTCTCTCTCTCTCTCTCTCTCTCTCTCTCGTTCTATCAATCTATCTATCTATCTACTTGTGTATATATATATATAAACATATATATATATATATATATATATATATATATATATATATATATAAACATATATATATAAATATATATATATATATATATATATATATATGTTTATATATCTATCTATCTTACTATCTCGCTCCTTACTATCTACCAGTCTCCTTTTTCGCCTTTCATTATCTCATATCACTCACCGAATACACGTTTGACTCACCTTTTACTCACCTCCACAAATATCCCTCATCGCCCTGGCCCCCGAATATGCCCTCCTCGAATGATGACTTTGTGGTGAGCGTGATGCCTTGATGACTTATAAATCCTCGAGTTAATGGGAGGACCTTAAATGGCTCTCGGAATGGAGGCCCGTGCTGTTTTTTTTTTTTTTTTTTTTTTTGGGGGGGGGGGGGGAGGGGGAGGGGGAGGGGGAGGGGGGGAGGTGGTGATGATAGGAAGGAGGAGAGAGGGATTATGATGGGGAAAGGGGAAGGGGAGGGAGGATGAGGATAGGATGATGATAGGAAGGAGGAGAGAGGGATTATGATGGGGAAAGGGAAGGGGGAGGGGGAGGGGGAAGGAAGATGAGGATGGGATGGGGATAGAAGGAGGAGAGAGGGATTATGATGGGGAATGGGGAGCAGGAGGGGGGGGGGAGGGAGAATGAGGATAGGGTGATGATAGGAAGGAGGAGAGAGGAATTATGATAGGGAATGGGGAGGGGGAGGGAGGATGAGGATAGGGTGATGATAGGAAGGAGGAGAGAG
>NW_028236763.1:27500-32500 GCF_977035675.1 Penaeus japonicus | reverse complement strand
GGGATGGAGGCAGAGGTGATGGAAGGGGGAAGGGGGAGATAATTGAGAAAGGGAGTGAATGAGAAGATGGAATGAAGGAAAGAGAGGAGAGGATGGGAAAGGAGGGAGGGAGCGATCCATAGATGGAAACGAAATAGAGAGGGAGGGACAGAGTATCAGAATGGAAGAAGGAAGGATGGAGGGAATGATCCAGGGATGGAGGGACGGAGACACAAAGAGAAGGAAGGGAATGACCCAGAAACGGAGGGAAGAAGAGAGATAATGATCCAGGTATAGCAGAAAGCAGGGAGGAAATAATTCAAAAGGGAAGGAGAAATAGAAGAAAGTAGGGAAGCAACGATCCCAAAGATAGAGGGAAAGTGGTTTGGAATGGAGGGAAGGGAGGGAATGGAGGGAAAGGAGGGAATTGAGGGAACGGAGGGAAGGGAGGGAACGAAGGGAATGGAGCAAGGGAAGGAAGAAGAGGATAACCCAGAGATGAAGGGAGAGGGAGACAGTGAGTGAGTAAGGGCGAGGAGAGAGGATCGAGTGCGGGAGGATCCACCTGTCGGCACAGGGCGGCCTTGCTCTCTCGGCATCCCCGAAGGAAGGCATTTGGCCGAGCAATCTGGTTCTAGGTCGGAGGGTCAAGAGCGCCGCTGTGTCATTATCTGATTACTAGAAGAACCTTTTTTTATAATTTACTTCTTTTTTTGGGAGAAATTCTTTTTGGCGAGATCGACAACGAGTTTCTAATTTGTTTTTGTTTTTATTTGGTTTGAGATGACTTCACGCTGAGACAGGAAGGAGTGAGAGTGCGTGGTTTAGGTAAGCGTATTGGAATGTGTGTTCTTAAAGTAAAGAGAATGTGTAGTTGTTGATGTGATGAGGTCGAATGAGTGTGTGATGTTTACATGTGTATATACACAAGGTATGTCAATAGCTTATACAGCATTTATATAAGTATACACAAAAATGTCTTTCGTACACACATGTATAACATATCGCATCACATCTTCAAAAGGGATCCATTCAGTCAACACATTCAAGCAAGCAAGAACAAGAGTCCACGAAACAAGGGGCGAGAACCATCAATCACTCAATCCAATCTGCAACTTGAGATAGATCCATCAGAGGAGAAATCGTCCGAGATCCATCCCGTCGGAGAAGCCATGATCAAGCGCTTTGTTACGTGGATCACCTTGGCGGATCGCGGGCGGGCGGGCATTGTTGCAAGGCGGGGGAAGGAGTGTTGAAGAAGGGGGCTGTGCAACGTCAATGTTCCAAGAAACGAAAATATAGAGAGATATATTTCATATTGTATGTTATATTGTTTGTTTTTGTTGTGTATACTTTTTGGATATGTAACATATATTACGAGTGTGTTCGTAAGTATGTATATATGTATGCATATATATATATATATATATATATATATATATATATATATATATATATATATATACATACATACATACATACATATATATATATATATATATATATATATATATATATATATATATATATAGAGAGAGAGAGAGAGAGAGAGAGAGAGAGAGAGAGAGAGAGAGAGAAGAGAGAGAGAGAGAGAGAGAGGGGGGGAGAGAGAGAGAGAGAGAGAGAGAGAGAGAGAGAGAGAGAGAGAGAGAGAGAGAGATGTATATATATACACACACATATATGAACAACATAAACACACACACACAAACACACACACACATATATATATACATACATACATATATATATATATATATATATATATATATATATATATATATACATATATATATATATATATACATATATACATATATATTTACCTATACATATGTCTGAGTGTATGTATCTACGAACCCCCCCCCCCCCCCCCCCCCGCCCCCCCGAGCTCCGCCCTTGAGGAGAGAGAGCCAGACCAAGAAGACTCGAGACATGCGGCGGCGCGGCGACAGTGGCGGTCAGGGTGCCGTACCGCCGCCCAAACGGGACCAGTTACAAAGGACACATTTTTTTTTTTTTCCTTTTCTTTTGCCAAGAGTTTTTCTTTCACGCCGGGCAGAGTCAGCGCCCGACGTCGGTGAAACTTTAAGGTCATTTGGGCGCCTTGTTTGCCCTTCGCGGTTGGTGGCTTTGTGTAGCATGATGGGATGTCATGGTGGGGATTATAGTGCATTCTGTTTTGTGTGTTCATGTGTGTCATGCACGTTCTTTCGTACACACAGACACACACACATTCGTACGTGAATCTGTACATATGAGTAGATGCGTTTGTGAGTGTGTGTGTGGATGTGTGGATGTGTGGATGTGTGGATGTGTGGATGTGTGTGTGTATGTATGTATGTATGAATGTATGCATGTATGTATGTATGTATGTATGTATGTATGTATGTATGTATGTATTTATGTATGTTTGTATGTATGTATGTGTATGTGTATGTATACGTGTTAGTGTAGGCAGATAGACATACAAAAACATAGATATAAATATAAAATCATATTTTCGCGTCCTACAAAATCCGAAACTGACTTCACATTTTGCACCATCATGTCTGGAGAGAGAGAGAGAGAGAGAGAGAGAGAGAGAGAGAGAGAGAGAGAGAGAGAGAGAGAGAGAGAGAGAGAGAGAGAGAGAGAGAGAGAGAGAGAGAGAGAGAGAGAGAGAGAGAGAGAGAGAGAGAGAGAGAGAGAGAGAGAGAGAGAGAGAGAGAGAGAGAGAGAGAGAGAGAGAGAAAGACTGGACACTTGCTTTGCTCTTCATTTGCTGATAAAAAGTAATTCTTCTGTGTCTTCTCTCTTTCTTTACTATCATCTTTATTAATTAGATTTCTTATTATGTTATTACTCTTAGTATTAGAAATATTAACGATTCTATTTGTGTGATCATATCGGTTATCGTAATTTGTTTTTGTTATTGTTATTCTTTTTATCATCATCATCATCATTATTATCGTTATGATTATTGTTTGTGGTGGTGGTGTTACTATTACTCTTAATAAGGAAAATATTATTACTGTTAAGATTTTCTTGTTATTATCATTACTATTGCTACTATTTATTATTATAATTATCATTACCATCATTATAATCATTATCATTATCATCGTTATCATTATCATTATTATTATCATCAATATTATCATTATTATTAATATGATCATTCTCGTTATTAGTATTATTGTTGTTTATTGTTACTACCACCATTATTATAAATATTGTTGTTACTGTTGTTATGATTATCATTCAGTAGGGAGATTATAGCAATAATGATAATGATGGCTTATAACTTACTCAGATTATCACTATCATTGAAAACATCATTACAGCTTTTCATCATGTGTATCTGCATGTTTTCTGCAATCTATAGTAATTACCAGTGATCCAACAAGCTCATTAGAGTAATCATTACATCTCGTCTGAACTCGCAACAAATTATGTTTTTTTTTCATATTTGCAGTTAACGAGGCTCAAGATAAAATAGTTTGCCCTTGTATGTTGACAGGCGCTGACCTCCCTCCCATTTTCTTGGAGATTATATCATCATTATTCCCAACAGAAAACGGGACCACGGAGAAATGAAGTCGCAGCTTATGTTAACACGATGTCAGGAAGGTTACCTGGGAATGATAATTTATTGTACTTTTATTACGTAGCTTTTTGGGCGTGTGCGCATGTGAGTTTTCTTGGCTGTGGGATTGGTGTGTGTGTGTGTGTGTATATGTCATGTCTCATTGTTTTAGTTTCTGAAGTATTTCGTGTATGTGTGTGTGTGTAACGGCGTGTACGTGTTTGTGCGTATATATTCAAAGTGAGTTTAAATTGAGTGTCTCTGTGTACGTCAGCAATTCGTTCTTGTTCAGAATGTCCAGGTGTATTGACATAAACTTCTCCGTCAACCGTGAATATCTTATTCTTCATCTTAAAAATACACTTTAAATAAAACTTATCCAAGCAAAAACGACACTCACCCCCCCCCCCCCTTCAGCCAGAGTCTAGAAGGAAAGGGAAAATGCGGATGATTTCGCTCTCGACCCTTTGTCCTGAAACGACAAAGACAAATAAAGAAAGAAGCAAAAAAGTTGTTAGAGGTTGATTAGGATCTTGATGAATGCACAAAGGTCACCTGCTTGAGGGTCACGGAGGGAGTGCACGCATGCACGCACAATCGTGCATACGAGTGACGTGTCCAGTGAAGTGATTGATACTCTCATCAATTAGATTTATATATATATATATATATATATATATATATATATATATATATATATGTGTGTGTGTGTGTGTGTGTGTGTGTGTGTGTGTGTGTGTGTGTGTGTGTGTGTGTGTGTGTATGTATGCATATGCACACACACACACACACACATACATATGAGAGAAAGAGAGAGAGAGAGAGAGAGAGAGAGAGAGAGAAAAAAAAAAAAAAGAGAAGAGAACGAGAGATAGAGGGAGGGGTAGACAGCGAGACAAAGAGACAGCAATAGTATAAGCGGAAAGATAGAACAATCCTGCTGGCGATAGCATTCAACGCAAAGGAGGTCAGGCGCAGCAGGAAGGATGCCACCCCCCCCCCACCCCACCTTTACCCTGGTCCCAAGAGCGCCCCCGAAACCTTATCATGGCGACCTGACCTGCCTTGACCTCGAAGACTTTGACCCTCACGTTTCACTCGAGTTTTCTTCGCTTATCGAGCATCAGGAGACGAAGGTCGGTGCGGGGATTCGACTCTCAGTGGCATTGGAAGCTAAAAAAAAAAGATAAAAAAAAAAAAAAAAAAAAAACGGGTTTAGTTAAGATATTATCTGATTTTTGTTTTCTGTATTATATTTTATTTCATAGCTGATTTTTTTTCTTTTTTTTTCTTTTTTTTACATTGTCTTTTTTTTTCGATTCGTTTCGTTTCATTTTACTTCAGTTTCTTATAGTTCCGTCATCTTGTTTCATCCTATCTCTCCATCCCTTCTTTACAGCCAGTCCCATCCGATATATCATCATTCATCTCTTTATTATCTCATTCTATATTC
>NW_028236763.1:12500-22500 GCF_977035675.1 Penaeus japonicus | reverse complement strand
ACGTGTATATTTTTCTTTTTGGGAAGAGAAAATTCTGCCAGCATTTATCAGTGACAAATGATAGCGCCGTGACGAGGCAAAATTAACAAAGGCATCCGCTGCCTGCTTACGTAAGCCGCCACGTTACACCGACGGGATCAGCTGTGACTGTGAGACGGGTACTCGAAATGGCCCGATATACGTAACACTTAATGGCAGTCTTTGCAGAGGAAAAACGTATAATCTTCTTGAACTTTGCATTGACATCGGGTAATAACACATTCCTATTGCCAATGCGCGTGGCCTGCTGATAACCCCTCTTCAGTGTGGTGCAACTTTACAGAGTCGCTCTTCAGCGTGTTAAAGTTGCTGGTCGGAGAACCTATGTACATTGTAGGGCTTGTAAACACGGTCGTTGCCGAGCCTAAGCGGAGCTGCGATTACGCGAGATTAACAAGATTAATGGAAGATCGAGGCATAATTGCAAGGTTAACGAAATTAACTTTCCCGAGCAGCCGGGTACTTTTTCTGTCTCTCTCTCTCTCTCTCTCTCTCTCTCTCTCCTTCCCTCCCTCTCTCCCTCCTGGCCCGCCCTCGGCCTGCGAGGGCCCTCCCTCTCCGTCGCCGCCCCTCCGTCTCACTCGCCATTCCCCCGATGACCCCCCACCAGAAACGTACTGCAAGAGTTGCCCGTTTTGTGAAGGGATGACGAGCGCCTTCCGGCTCCCGTAGGGCTGGGTAGGGGACATTTGCGGCCGGCTTGGATGCGGAGGGCGAGGTTTATTCGGCCGGGTATGGGGTTTATTTAATTGTTGAGGGGGGGCGGGGGGCTGCGGTTGGGGGGGTTTACGGTTGCGATTCCTCTATATTCTGCTTGTTTCCCGAAGCGGTGGGGGGGGACGAGGCGGCAGAGGGAGGCGATAGGCGGGCGCGAGCGGGCTCGCGCGCGAGACGAGAGTGAGTGAGTGCGTGCGTGCAGTGGAGAGAGTGAGTGAGTAGGTGAGGTGCGAGGGAGGGCGCGGAGCGCGAGCGAGCGAAGAGCGCGAGAGCGAGAGAGAGAGCGAGGGCGCGAGGCGCGAGAGGCAGAGCGAGAGAGCGGGAGAGCAAAGACGAGTAGCGCGCGCTAGCGCGGGGAGCGGGAGCAGGGGCGAGCGAGCGAGAGAGAGCGCGAGAGAGCGAGCTAGAGAGAGAAGAGAGAGAGGGAGAGGGAGCAGAGCAGGAGAGCGAGAGAGAGAGAGAGAGGCGCGAGAGAGAGCGAGCGCGAAGGCGAGACGAGCGCAGCGCGAGAGAGCGCGGGGGGAGCAGAGCGCGCGAGCGCGAGCGCGAGCGCGGCGAGAGAGAGGCGTCGCGAGAGAGCGCGCGAGAGAGAGGGAGCGGGGCGCGTGTGCTGGCGCTGGCGGCAGGGCGGGCACGCCAGATAGAGCGGGCGCGGGCGCGCTTCGGGCGAGCGCAGCGAGCGCGCGCGAGCAGCGGAGAGAAGAGAGAGGGACGCGAGAGCGCGAGAGCGCGAAGCGCGCGCGGCTCGCTCTGCGAGCGCGCGATCTCGCCGCGAGCGCGCGCGAGCTCTCGCTCGCGCGAGCGCGCTAGCGTTAGTGCGTGGGCGCGCGCTAGTGCATGCGTCTGGGCCGTGGAGCGTCCGCGATCAGGGAGGGATCGCGACGCTCGGGTGCGCGCGCGCGACCGCGCGCCGCGCTCTCGCGCGCGGCGAGCGCTCCGCTCTCTGCTCGCGTCGCTAGAGCGCTCGCGCTCGCGCTGAGCTCGGCGCGCTGCCGCGCGCGGCTCTTGCGCGCTCGCGCTATAGCTGCGCCGAGCGTGTGAGTTGAGTGTTGAGGGGTCGCTCGAGCGGTGGGGCGCTACCTGTGTGTTGCTGTCGGGTGGGCGGGAGCGCGCGCTGCTGCGTGCCTCTCGCTCCATTTTTGGCCGCCCAGAGCGGCTCCCCGGCACCCTCCCGAGACAGAGCGCACGCGCGGGCCCGCCGGGACAACCGCCCGCATTCCGCTGCTTGGAGAGCGCGGGAGCCCCGCGCGCGCGCGCACGGGCGCTAACTGGCGTCTTCCCTCTCTCTATCGCACTCCCTCTCCCTCCCTCTATCTCTTTTCTTTTCTCTCTCCTTATCCCCTCTCCCTCTCCCTCTTCCTCTCCTTCTATTTCCCTTCTCTCTATCCAACTCCCTCTCCCTCCCTCCCTCTATCTCTTCCTTTCTCTCTCCTTATCCCCTCTCCCTCTATTTCCCTTCTCTCTATCCCACTCCCTCTCCCTCCCTCCCTGCCTCCCTCCCTCTACCTCTTCCTTTCTCTCTCCCTCTCCCTCTTCCTCTCCCTCTATTTCCCATCTCTCTATCCCTCTCCCTCTCCCTCCCTCTCCCGGCCTTCCATCCTCTCTGCCCCGCACCTCTTGTTAACATGCATTTTTTTTGTTTTTGTTTTTATTCTCTCGCACTCCAGTGTCTGGCCGTCGCGCGTTCTTCTTGCGTCCTTATATGGTCATCGTATCGTGTGTCAGTTTCATTATCTCCGCTTCACAATTCGTTCCTCTTTTCGTTCTCTCGTTTTTGTACGTCTTAATTTTTCTCGGTTACGGTTTTTTTTATGCAATGTTTGGTTGTTTCATTTTTCTTTGAAGGTTAAGGAAGAGGATTGTGAATAAGGAAAGATTAGGATTTGATGTTTATAATTGCATTATGATATATTTTTTTTTATAAGAAATGGAGGAAAAAAAAAAAATAAAAAGATAAAAAAAAAACAGGAAAATAGAAAAAAAAAAAAAAAAAAAAAAGGAAAAAATAAAACAAAAAAAAGAGAGTAAAAAAAAAAGTAAAGAATAAAAAGTGAATGGTTTTAGTGATGATTCGCTGAGCTTGACTTGTGCGGAATACGACATTTGTAAATTAATTAGAAATGATTTTAGTGCGAAAAAAGGAGGGACAGAATTACGATAAAAGATAAGAAAAAACTCGGATTAAGGGGGAAGAGCCAAATTTGAATTTTCGAAATATAATAATAAAAAATATATAAAAAAACGAATAATTGTTTGTAATGAAAAAAAGATTGATATAGAGAAATTAATATGATTGGAATGAATTATATTGGCAATAAATCGATAAAATATGAGTCCCATGAAATAAGTGTTTAACGTAATGAATGAATTATTAGTAGTAATGACAACGATATAAAAGTAAATTGACGTTTGCAAGGCGAATATAAAAAGTTGCAATGCCCTGTCAACTATTTAGAGCAATTTGAAAAGTAATTCGTCTGAAAACTTCATTGAGAGACATTCATCTTTTGTTACTCGGTTAAAAAAAAAAAAGAGAAGGGAATTTGTGTTCTATTTTTGGATGTATTATATTTTTTTCTTGTTTTTTATTTATTATCTTATTAACTTTATAATCGTAGCTGATTTAACTTGATATTATTGATGGGCGTTGGTATTGGATGCAAGAATTAATGGAGATGTTTATGTTTTTCATTCTGCTAGGCTGATTGTTATAATAATTACACAGACGTGGTTGAAAATGGGAAGAAAATAGAAAATAAATAAATAAACGAAAGAAAATGGAAAACTGGAGTAAAATGGATGGTAATAATTGATGAAGTAATTAGATTTTGCAAGGATTAGAAGGAGTTTTTTGCAAAGTTATTGTTATCATTCCGGTTCATGTGTTGCTGAGATCCTGTGTATCTGTAATATTTGTTTTCATCATGCGTTTTATATTCTTTTGTGACTTTTATTCGCACGCTCACGGTCTGTCTCTCGCTCTCGCCATCCCTCCCCTCGAGAGAAGAGGTTTCTCTCCTCCCTCCCTATCCCCCCTTCCCTCTCTCTATTTTTTCCTCTCTCCCTCCCTAACCCCCGCCACCGCCCGTGCGCCTGATCTCCATCCTCGCGCGTCTCCTCTCTCTCGCGCTCTCTCTCTCCACCTCCCTCCCTCACCTCCCTCCCCTCCCTCCCGCCCTCCCTCCCTCTCTCTCTCCCTCTCTCTCTTCTTTCTCTCTCTCTCTCTTCTCTCTCGCTCTCTCTCTCTCCTCTCTCTCTCTCTTCCTCTCTCTCTCTCTCTCTCTCTCTCTCGCTCTCTCCCCCCCCCTCTCTCTCTCTCTCTCTCTCTCTCTCTCTCTCTCTCCCTCTCCCTCCCTCCCTCTGTCTCTCGCTCTCTCTCTCTCTCTCTCTCTCTCTCTCTCTCTCTCATTCCACATACATTGTTAACCGCTTCGTGCTTCTCAGTTTACTCGCCCTCCTATACTTATCCACTTCGTCTTGACTTTTGGAAAATACCATCCACTTCGGGGCCGAAAATGATCCACCTTATGGCAAAGGCGTGACGAACACATGGAATTACGAGAAGACCTTTTCTTAAAATTTAATTTGATTTTTTTTCTCTCTCCCTCTGCTGTCTGTCTGTTTGAATCTCTCTTTATCTTTCTTTCTCTCTCTTTCTCTTTCTCTCTCTGTCTATCTATCTATCTCTGTCTCTCTCCCCCGCCCCCCCCCCTCTCTCTCTCTGTCTCTGTCTCTCTCTTCTCTCTCTGTCTTCTCTCTCTCTCTCTCTCTCTCTCTCTCTCTTTCCCCTCTCTCTCTTTCTCTCTCTCTGTCTGTCTCTCTCTTTCTCTCTCTCGCTCTCTATCTATCTATCTATCTATCTATCTATCTATCTCTCTTTCTCTCACTCACTCTTTCCCCCCCCCCCTCTCTCTCTCTCTCTCTCTCTCTCTCTCTCTCTCTCTCTCTCTCTCTCTCTCTCCCTCCCTCCCTCTCTCTATCTCTCTCTCCCCTTTCCCTTCTCTCTTTTCCCTGAATCCTTGCCATCATCCACAAGAAGGCTTATCGAATCTATCCGAACATCTGGCGATTCAATTGGCAAGATTACCGATCGCGTAGAGCGTAATTACATTGCGAGTAATGAGAGTTCATAGGAGTATTCAGTGGCAGGTTTACTGTGCAATGAATGAACGTTGGTGTTTGCCCTTCACTCTTCGGGCCCCAGCACGCGACTCACTCAGCTTACGAACCACGCTGTATGACTGCTATTTCGAATTTTGCTGAAAAAGTTATCCGAGGTATTTAACACCAAGGTTCAAAAATCACAAAATCATGGTTAGGTTTGAAATGTTATCGAGCATTTTAACACCGAGGTTCAAAATCAGAAAGTATGGTGGTGGTTCGATACCTTGGTAGGTACAGACGGGACTGTGTCCAAGACGCTAGGACGTTACGTCCGATCAGTTATAAAGAAAAATTTAAAACGCGTTCAGTTCCAAATTCATTTCCGAAAGGAAAAGCATTTGAATCCATGCCCTTAGAAGGAATATTCGAATCTAGGATCTGTGGATTCCTATAGGGCGGCGACTAAGTTAGAGGGGTTTGAGAGAGACGAGAAAGAGAGAGAGGGAGGAGAGAGGAGGAGAGAGGAGAGAGAGAGAGAGAAAGTGAGAGAGAGGAGATGAGGAGAGAGAGGATGGCGAGAGGGAGAGAGCGAGATAGTGCGAGAGAGGAGGCTGGAGAGGAGGACAAACAGACAGAAAGAGAGAGAGAGAGGGTGTGGGGGGGGGGAGACAAGTACATACACAGTGCGGGAAACAGAGAGAGAGGGAGAGAGAGAGAGACAGACAGACAGAAAGAGAGAGAAGGAGCGAGAGAGAGAATGAGAGAAGCACATACACAGTGCGAGAAACAGAGAGAGAGAGACAGACAGACAAACAAAAAGAGAGAGAGAGCGAGGGAGAGAGAGACAGAGAGAGAGAGACAGACAGACAGAAAGAGAGAGAAGGAGCGAGAGAGAGAATGAGAGAAGCACATACACAGTGCGAGAAACAGAGAGAGAGAGACAGACAGACAGGCAGACAGCCAGAGAGAGAGAGAGAGAGACAGAGAGAGAGAGACAGACAGACAGGCAGACAGCCAGAGAGAGGGAGAGAGAGACAGAGAGAGAGAGAAAGACAAACAGACAGACAGACAGGCAGACAGACAGACAGAGAGAGAAAGAGAGAAAGAGAAAGAAAGAGAGAAAGAAACATCATGACCTCATATTCCGAGACAATTTCTGGTTTCGGGTTATGGGCCCTAAAAACTCTAAGTCGTTTCCAAGAGTTTTTTGCTTGAAGTCTTCCAGGGTCGGGGAGGAAATGAGTCTTTGATCGTGCGTCTGCTTTCGGGAAACACGTGTTTGCTTGTTTCACGTTTGCCTTGTTTGTTAGTCACGTGGATGCGAGAAGACAATTATAAAGTTGATTATTTCCTTAAGTATGTTGTTTTAGAGCGGATTTTAGTCGTATCCAAATTGAATGGATGTTAGCTGTATGTATGCGGGTTGTATAATATATATATTATATATATATCTATATATATAGATTATATATATATATATTTAGATATATATGTATATATTGTATTATATATATATATATATATTTTATTTGATTAGAATCATCATTCAGTTATCATTGACATGCTAATATCACTTATCTTACGATATCAACGAATAGTTACGACCATTGTCCTGAGCATCACGACTACCTCTAATAAAATTAACCCTCGTAATAAAGGACATAACATCATAAAGAAAACACCCAAATCCAAATATAGAACACATGTGTCTCTTAAATGAGAACCAAGAAGAAACACAACAGAACCTGGACAACGGCTTCGCAACATGTATTTAGGGGGCTGTTCCCGGGGAGCCTTAAACCACCACTAAAAAGAGTACTTCCTAAACACTGTTTTGCCACTTGTGGTTGTGATATGTTATAATAAACCTTAAAGACGAATCTCTTAAGACCACTTATTCTGGAAGACGTTAGGGAAAGGGTTGAAAGTTACGAGCGTCTTCTGTGTGAATTGGGAGAGAGAAGAGAGGGGAGGGAGGGGAGGTAGAGAGGGGAGAGAGAGAGGAGAAAAAGAAAGAAGAGGAGGAGAGAGAGGGGAGAGGGAGAGAGAGAGAGAGAGAGAGAGAGAGAGAGAGAGAGAGAGAGAGAGAGAGAGAGGAAGAGAGACAAGCACATACACAGTGCGGGAAACAGAGAAAGAGAGTGAGAGCGAGAGAAAAAGAGAGACGGTGAAAGAGAGAGAGAGAGAGAGAGAGAGAGAGAGAGAGAGAGAGAGAGGAGGAGGGGAGAGGATGTGTGAGAGAGGAGGAGAGAGAGAGAGAGAGGAGCATCGAGAAATCAAAGAAAGCGTGTAAGGCTACAGAAAAAAAGGATCTGGCTAGCGTGCATATTTTGGGTGATGTTGCTATCTCATTCATCTGTTATATGAAGTTAATTACACCGGGATGAATTATTACTTCGTACAGAGTATATCACATACACTAGGGACAATTTCTTCTGTAGCTCAATTTAATTGATATGAAGAAAGAAACTGCAAAGCCGCGACATTTTGAATCCGTGATAAACGGTTAATCAAAAGCTTTAATACTCACAACAGTCATCACAACAAAACAAACTAAGAATGCTGCTTGCCAGCGGTGCAGTCAACCCGCCCGCTCACAATCACATAACACAATGGCAAGGGTTTAGAGAACTACGCGATGGAGACTATCGGGTTTGCAGTCTTTTACTGGCGAAGGAATCACCTGTGTGGTTATCGGGAAAATTTATGGGTGCCGCGGGACCTGTTGGCCCGCTACCCTCCTACGTTTGCTCGCTCTCTCTCTCTCTATATATATATATCTATCTATATATCTAGCGATCGATTTGATCTCTTGCTGCTCTCTATCTCTCTCTCTCTTTCTCTCTCTCTCTCTCTCTCTCTTCTTCTCTCTCTTCCCCTCTCTCTCTCTCTCTCACTATCTTTCTATCTATCTATCTATTATCGATCGTTCGTTCTATCTCTTTCTCTCTCTGCTGTGGTCTATCTCTCTCTCTCTCTCTCTCCTCTCTCAGCTCTCTCTAGACTCGATTATCTATCTATCTAGCGTGCGATCGAGCTCTCTCTTTCTCTTTCTCTCTATCGCTCTCTCTCGCGGGCGCGCGTCGCTCACTCGATCTTCTCTTCGCGCTCTCTTCTCTATCTCTCGCGCTACTATCTCCCTCCTCCCTCCCTCCCTCCCTCCCTCTCCTCCCTCTCTCTCTCTTCTCCCCTCTCCCTCTCTCTCCTCTCTCCTCTCTATCTCTCGCTCTCTTCTCTTCTCTCTCTCTCTTCTTACTCTCTCTCCTTCCCTCTCTTCCTCCCTCCCTCCCTCACTCACTCCCCCTCCCTCCCTCCTCTTCTTCTCTTCTCTCTCTCTCTCTCTTCTCTCTCTCTCTCTCTCCTTCCCTCCTCACTCCCTCCCTTACTCCCTCCTACCTCCCTCCCTCTCCTCTCTCTGTCTTCTCTCTCCCTCTCCCTCTCCATCCCTCACTCACGCTCTGCCAAAAAAAAAATCAGAATTAAAAAAAAAAAGCTCAACTACTTCCACAAGGGAAAATCTAATTCATTTTCTCTCTGTCTTTCAGGATTATCACTACTCCATCAAACTCAGGATAATATACTGAAACCCATACAATTTCAGGGACACAACCCCATAAAACATGTGATTGTGTCGATATTAAGTGATTAGTCTGTCAGTTGCCTAGGCCGTCGTGTCGAGAGAGGGAGCTTGAGAGATCGTGGTGGTGTTCTGAGATCAGGACTTTGTGGCATCGTAACACGATCAAGGGTAGATCATCGGTGTGTGTTATGTGCTCTGAAATTTAAGATTGGAGGAGGAAAGGTAATTGGATGGTGGAAGGCGGTGTTTAGGAAGTGGAAAGTGTTGGGGCGGGTTGATAAGCGCAGGCAATATGTGGGACTGTTGAAGCGGTTGAAGGCAATTAAGGTGGTTAAGGTTGGGCGGGGAGGTGGGGGAAGCTGGGGGGGGTATATGGCGCCGACAGATGGGGGGGGGGTGGGGGGGGGGTGGGGGGTAAGGGGGGAGGGGAAGTGGGGAAGGGAGGGCGTGGGGGTGTGGGGGGGCCGGGTCTGTGGTGTGTTGGGTGGTGGGGTGGGACGATGTGTGCATTGGTTGGGCGGGGGGGGGTGGGGGGGGTGCGCGCCCAGGGCGAGCGCGCGCGAGCGCGAGAGGAGAGGGAGACGGCGAGAGAAGAGAGCGCGCGCGTGAGAGCGTGCGTGAGTGAGAGCGAGAAAAAAAAAAGCGAGATGGAGGGGACGGCAACGATCGCACCGGCTCCGCGCGCGCGAGAGAGCAGAGCGCGCTCGCGCTCGAGCGGCCCCCCCACCGCAACGCGACGCGCTCTAGAGAGCGCGAGAGCGCGCGCGCGCGCGCGCGAGCGCGAGAGCGCGAGCGCGCGCGGGAGAGGAGCGCGCAGCGCGATAGGAAATCGGACCGACGCGCGCGCGCTGTGGCTCGCGACCGCGCCCGCGCGAGACGCAAGCGCAGAGGGCTGGCCGGCCTACGCCCCGGCTCCGCACGAGGCGCCCGCCTCTCTCAAGGAAGCGCGCGGACCCCCGGGCCAACCCCGCGGCCTCCCGGCCGCACGAAATTTCGGCTTGCGCGAACGTCCTCCTGCTCACTGCCTCCCGCCGCGCGAAGTGGGAGCAGGGCAAGCCAGAAAGGACACCGCACCGCCTGGACGCAGAACCGCTCGCCCCCAGAGACCGTACGGCGCAAAGTAGGGTAGACCCACTGACGTGTCCGGCATAACCCGCGCCGGGTCACATGCACCCGCACGAGCCGGGGCACCCGCCCCCCCGCGCCGGTGCAAAAAGCCCCCTGCCGGTCCGGGCCCCAGCCCAACACGCCCTCCATCAAAAATTCCTCCACCGCTGCAGCCACGAAAAGTAAAATAACCCACACCACCCCCAACCCAATATACCCACACCCCCCCCCCCAACAAAAAAAAAAGAAACCCCAAAAATAAAAAACCACCACCCCCCCAAAAAAAAAAAAATAAATAAAAAAAATAAAAAATACACCAAAACCACCACCCCCCCCCCCCCCCCCGGGGGGGGGGAAGGTGAGGGGGGGGGGGGGGGGGGGGGGGGGGGGGGGGGGAGGGGGGTGGGGGGGGGGGGGTGGTTGTGGGGGGGCCCCCGGGGGCGGGGGGGGGGG
>NW_028236763.1:5000-7500 GCF_977035675.1 Penaeus japonicus | reverse complement strand
CGAATCCCACATATAAAATGCGTCACACCCGAAGAGAAAATCAAAATATAACTCAACCTAACCATTCTTTATTTCTCCCACAGGTGAGTGTCCTTCTGGAGTTCCTCGGCCTCCCACAACATACGAGGATTTTAATGGGTATGTGAAAATGGGCCCGTTTTGGCGGAGTTCTATATTTGGAGGAGTTCGTTGCTCTTACTCTTCTGTTAGTTTTTTTTTATTTTTATTATCGTGTAATTGTTATTGTTATTATTACGGAATTATTATCCTTATCATAATTTATATTAATGTTGTTGTTACTATTGTTATTGTCATCATTACTATCATTGATATTATCTTCATTATTATCATTATTATTATTGTTATTATTATTATTACTAATATTATTATCATTATTATTATTATCATCATTATTATTATTATTATTATTATTATTATTGTTATTATTATTATTATTATTATTATTATTATTATTATTATTATTCCCATTATTATTATTATTATCATAATCATCATCATTATTACTATCATTAATATTATCATCATTGCTCCTCTTGTTATTGTTATTATTACCATTATCATTATTTTCATTGTTATTATCATTATTATTATCATCATTACTATCATTACTATTGTCATTATTGTAATATCATCATTGTATTATCATAGTTGTTATCATTACCACCATTATTATTATCTTTATAATCAACATTGTGATTGTTATCATTACTGTTACTGCTACTATTACTATAAGTATGATAAATGTTACTACCATCGCCATTAATAATCACTGTTATTGTTACCATATTGTTATTATTACTTCTGCTGCTATTGATATCAGTGGCATCAATACTGATGTCATTTTCATTATCATTCTTATTATCATAATCGTCATTATCATTATCCTTTATTCATAAAAATACGAATAGTAGTTGTAGTAATAACATCAAACGCAGCAGTAATAGTGATATGATAGTAATAGTAATAGTACTAGTAATAGTAATAGTAGAAGATAATAATAGTAATAGTAATAGTAGAAGATAATAATAGTAATAGTAATAGTAGAAGATAATAATAGTAATAGTAATAGTAATAGTAGAAGATAATAATAGTAATAGTAATAGTAATAGTAGAAGATAATAATAGTAATAGCAATAGTAATAGTAGAAGATAATAATAGTAATAGTAATAGTAATAGTAGAAGATAATAATAGCAATAGCAATAGTAATAGTAGAAGATAATAATAGTAATAGTAATAGTAATAGTAATAGTAGAAGATAATGATAGTAATAGTAATAGTAATAGTAGAAGATAGTAATAGTACTAGTAATAGTAATAGTAGAAGATAATAATAGTAATAGTAATAGTAATAGTAGAAGATAATGATAGTAATAGTAATAGTAATAGTAGAAGATAGTAATAGTACTAGTAATAGTAATAGTAGAAGATAATAATAGTAATAATGATAGTAATAGTAGAAGATGATAATAGTAATAGCAATAGTAATAGTAGAAGATAATAATAGTAATAGCAATAGTAATAATAGAAGATAATAATAGTAATAGCAATAGTAATAGTAGAAGATAATAATAGTAATAGCAATAGTAATAGTAGAAGATAATAATAGTAATAGCAATAGTAATAGTAGAAGATAATAATAGTAATAGCAATAGTAATAGTAGAAGATAATAATGCCGTAACCATAGCGATCTCCTTGCGTTTCCGCGTCCACCTTCCGTGACCGGCTCCGCTCGTCTCCCTCCTCCAGGAGCGAAACTAGCCCGGACGCGAGATCGTGAGAGCAGCCTCGTTCTCTCGTTCTCTCGTTCTCTCGGGCGTCGGGAGGAGCGCCGCTGCCTTCCACGTTCCCGGAAATGGCCGTGGGAACGACGTCGTGCCGTTCATCTCCTTCTGATGCCACGAGGGCTTCCTGCTTTTGTTCTGGGAAGAGGGGTTGGAGGAAGGGGGTAGGAGTGGGGTGGGGGTGGGGTGGGGGGTGAGAGGGGTAAGGAAGGGGGGATGGGGGTGGGGGAGAGTAGGAGGGTGGAGGGGTGGTGGGTGGGGGAGGGGGAGGGTGGAGGGGGGGAAAGGGGA
The DNA here is from genome assembly GCF_977035675.1 of Penaeus japonicus. Lineage (NCBI taxonomy): Eukaryota > Metazoa > Arthropoda > Malacostraca > Decapoda > Penaeidae > Penaeus > Penaeus japonicus. The sequence goes on along the minus strand of NW_028236763.1, from coordinate 5,405 downwards.
GAAGGAGGGGGTGGGGTGGGGATTGATTTGGTGTAGCATTATAGGGGTAACTTCCTTTTTTCCCCTTTTCTCCGTCTTTTATTTTTTAGGGGGGGAAATGCCAGGGGAAAAAGAGGGGGATTGTCGGGGGGAATGGGGGAGAAGGAGGGGGGGTGGCGTGGGGAATTAGGGAGAAGAAGAGGTGGGGGTGGTGGGAGGAATGGGTGAGAGGGATGGGGAGGGGGGGGTAGGTAGGTAGGTAGGCGTGAAGGGGTAGGGCTGGGAGAATAGGGATATGGGTAGGGGGAGGGGGCTGTAGAGGGCGATAGAGGGAAGAAAGGAGGGAGGGAAGGGATAGTGAAAGGAAAGTGCGAAAGAGAGAGAAAAGAGAAGGAAACAGAAGGAGAATGAGAGAGAGAGAGAGAG
>NW_028236762.1:25000-33245 GCF_977035675.1 Penaeus japonicus | reverse complement strand
ATATCTATATGTGTTTATTCATATACATACATACATACTTCTCACTTACAACACACTCACACATATATCAGATACATATACAGATAGACATATAACAATTACCTCTCGCTCACAAAAGATCTCCGATTTTCGATTTCACTCTTCATTGTAGAATTCTCCGTCGATTCGCAATATGGCCTTAGTCTCTTACAGGAAACCACTCAACTGTATTCCTCCCTCCGTCCCCCCTCCCCCCCTCCCTCCCCTCCCCCCTCCCCCCCTCCCCCCTCCCCCCCTTTCCCTCCCTCCCCCCTCCACCAAAAGCAAAAAGCATAAACAAAATAAAACTATAAACACATTCAAGTATTTTTCGAATGTTATCTAATAATCGTGTAACGTAATGCTTATGCACAGTCCGTAACCTCGTGAGTTAGAAAATTACCGTCGAAAACAGGTTCAGCATTGTGGGGATTTCTCACCACTTTCCCCTTCCTTTATTCAATCAAAATTATTTAATATTCACAGTATAGAATTTCGCATTTTCGTCAGAGCAAATTACCTTTTTATTTTACAGTTAAACGACATGATTTATTTTCATGCAAATTCTCTAATTACTTTGATCTCTCTCTCTTTCATCTCTATTTCTATTTCTTCATCTTCTTCTTTTTCTTATTATTATTAGTATTATTTTTCTCCCTCCTCCTCTTCTTCTTCCTCTTCCTGTTCCTCCTCTTCCTCGCACACGCATACGCATACGTACACGCACACGCACACGCACACGCACGCACAAACACATACAAATACACGCGCGCGCGCACACACGCACACAACACACGCACACAACACACGCACACACACACACACACACACAGGGAGGGAGGGAGGGAGGGAGGGAGAGGGAGAGAGAGGGAGAGAGAGGGAGGGAGGGAGGGGGGGAGGGAGAGAGAGAGAGAGAGAGAGAGAGAGAGAGAGAGAGAGAAGAGAGAGAGAGAGGAGAGAGAGAGAGAGAGAGGAGTCAAGTGAGAGAGAGAGATGTGATGTTTTTATGGGGGGAGAGTAGAGAGTGAGAGTGAGAGTGAAGAGGTGAGTGAGTAGAGAGGAGGAGTGATGAGTGAGTGAGAGAGAGAGAGAGAGAAGAGACGAGGAGAGTGAGAGAGGAAGAGGCGAGAGACGAGAGGGAGAGAGCGAGAGAGATAGCGAGCGGAGAGGGAGAGGGAGAGGAGAGGGAGAGGAAGGGAGAGGGAGGAGGAGGAGAGGGGGAGAGAGGGAGAGGGAGAGGGTGAGAGAGGGTGAGGGACGAGGTGAACGAGAAAAGTTATCTAATTATAAATTACAGCTGAGTCAAAACCAGTACTTCCCTCCCTCCTTCTTTCCCGCCTTCCTCTTTCCTTCCTTCTTTCTCTCTTCCCTGCCCCCCCCCTGCCCCTCTCCCTTCCTCTGTCTCTCTTCTTCTCCCTTTCCATTTTTTCTTTCTTCTTCCTCTTCTTTCCTTCTTCTCTCCAATCCTCTTTCCTTCTTCCTTCCTCATTCCTAACCCCCCCCCCCGCCTCCTACCCCCCCCCCCCCTTCCTCCCAAACTCCCTTCTTTTCCCTCTCCCTCTCATTTTCCTCTCCTCTCCTTCTCCCTCTTCCTTTTGCTCTCCCTCTCATCTTCTTCTCTCTCTCCCTCTCATCTTTCTCTCTCTCTCCCTCCATCTCTAACTCATCCCTCCCTCCCACACTGTCACCATCCTTCTCCCTCCCTTTTCCTCTCTTCCGTACCCAAACTCCCCTCCCTCCCTTCCTCCCTTTCTCTCTCTCTCTCTCTCTCTCTCTCTCTCTCTCTCTCTCTCTCTCTCTCTCCTCTCTCTCTCCGTCTCCTCTCTCTCTCTCTCTCTCTCTCTCTCTCTCTCTCTCTCTCTCTCTCTCTCTCTTTCCTCCTCCCTCCCTCCCTCCCTCCCTCCCTCCCTCCCTCCCTCCCTCCCTCCCTCCCTCCTTCCCTCCCTCCCTCAGGCTCTCAAAGAAGCTGCGGGTATTATCATTCATAATTCAAAATCGGGAAGATCAGAAAGCGTTTGTGGAAATCTGTACCCTTGGCTATGCCGGCGGCCAGTTCGGTGCGCACGGGATTAAAAAGCCGAGAGGAGAGAGGAGGAGGTGAGGAGGAGGTAGAGGAGGAGGAGGTAAGAGAGGAGGAGGAGGAGGAGGGGAGGAGGAGGAGGAAAAGGCGAGGGAAGGAGGAAGGAGTGAGGAGACGGAGGAGGAGGCAGGAGACGGAGGAGGAGGAGGAGGAGGAGGAAGACGGAGGAGGCGAGGAGGGGAAGACGAGGGGAAGACGGAGGAGGAGGAGTAGAGGAGGAGGAGGTGGGGGAAGGGGGAGGAGGAGGAAGCAGAGGTGAGGAGGAGGAGGAGGAGGAGAAGAAGACGGAGGAGGAGGAGGAGGAGGAAACGGAGGAGGAGGAGGAGGAGGAGGAAACGGAGGAGGAGGAGGAGACGGAGGAGGAGGAGGAGGAGGAGGAGGAGGAGGAAATGAAAGTGAAAGAAAAGGTGGGGTGGAAGAGGAGAGAGAGGAAAATGAGAGGGAGAGGGAAGAGGAAGGGAACGATATGGAGGAGGAAAATGGGGGGAGAGGTGAGGGGTGGGGAGGAGGAGGAGGAGGAGGAGATGGTGGAAAGACTACTGTTGAATGCATTTATCCCACTACCCCCTTCCCCTTCCTCTTCCCTCCCCTTCCCCTTCCCCTTCCCCTTCCCCTTCCCCTTTCCCTTCCCCTTCCTCATTCCCCCTCCCCCTTCACCCCCCCCCCCCACCCCACATCTCGGGAGGGGCGGTGCACTTTGATGATGGAAACGAAAGAATGCGAGAGATGAAAAGATTTCCACCACCACCATGACTTTTTGCTACGTCCTCTTCTTGGAAATACGTCGATGTCTATTTTGTTTTTCTTCTTTCTCTTCTTCTTCTTTTTGGATTTTCATTTACAGTTTTCCCCCCGATATTTCACCTCCGCACTCGGGGAAAAGTTAAGGCTACTGGACAAGTTATGCTACTTGAAACTATCAGTCTCTCTTTCTCCTATCGATTTAGATCTATATAGCCTTTTGAATCGATCAAAAGCAGAAAGGTGAATATAACAAAATACTATGGGACTTAGGGCAAGACATGGGGCTCCACATCAAATTCTTATGCAAATTGAATAATGTATATCAAATTGATCTCTCTCCTCTCGTTTTTCCCCCCCCAGAAATCTATCTTTTCATTCTCATCTATCTATGCCTGGATAGATTGCGATGAGAGCTTAAATAGATTTACAGATAGATAGATAGATAAGAGAGCATAGACAGATAGAGAGAGAGAGAGAGAGAGAGGAGAGAGAGAGAGAGAGAGAAGGGAGAGAAGAGAGGAGAAAGAAGAGAGAGGAGAGAGGAAAGAGAGAGAGGGAGACAGATAGATAGATAAGATAGATAGAAGATAATAGAAAGAGAGTGAAAGAGAGGAGAGAGAGAGAGAGAGAGAGAGAGGGAGAGCGGAGAGAGAGAGAGATGAGAGGGAACGGAGAGGAGAGAGAGAGAGAGAAGAGTGAGAGAGAGAGAGAGAGAGATTGAGAGAGATTGAGAGAGATTGGAGAGAGAGAGAGAGGAAAAGAGAGAGAGGAGAGAGAGATGAGAGAGTGAGAGAGGAGAGAGAGAGAGAGAGGAGAGGAGAGAGAGAGGGAGAGAGGAAAAGAAAGAAAGAGGGAAGAGAGAAGGGAGAGAGAGAGAGAGAGGAGAGAGAGAGAGAGAGAGAGAGGGAGGAGAGAGAGAGAGAGATGGCTGTGAGAGGAGGAGAGAGAGAGAGAGAAGAGAGAGAGAGAGAGACGAGAAAGAGAGAAGAGAGAGAGTGAGAGAGAGAGAGAGAGAGAGAGAGAGGTAGAGAGAGGAGAGAGAGAGAGAGAGAGAGAGAGAGAGAGAGAGAGAGAGAGAGAAACTGATAAATAAACAGAGAGGTAGTAAGATGGTAAGAAGGTGGGAAGGTAGGTAGATAAGTGGAAATGTAGATAGATAGATTGAGTGAGAGAGAAAGAAAGAGAAAGAGAAAGAGAAAGAGAGATGGAAGGAGAGAGGGAGAGAGAGAAGAGGGGGAGGGAAGGAGAGAGGGAGTGAGGGAAAGGAATATTGTTGTTTATAAATATAATATATTGAACATATGTCAAAATCACAGGGACTGCTTTCTGTAATTATATATATATTTTTTTCTTACGTCGAAAAGGATACGGTCGAAATATTCCGAAATTTTGTTCAGAAATAAAATTATTTACATGACACTGAAAATAAATAAAATCCTGTTAATTTTATATTTTTCTATGCACTCAAAAAATATACATATCAATAAATGCAAACAAACAGAACACGAATGATAAAAAAAAACGACAGTGTCAGCTGTCAACAAAAAATGATGGTTATATATAAAACTTAAATATGAATTCTGTAATACTAAAAAAATAGAAACAAAAATAAACAAAATAAAAAATAAAAAATCATATACTACACTAAAGCTCTATTAATATGTTTTATTCAGATGACGGCCTTGTTCGGATTTGCTGACGTCATAGAGAAAACACCCCCTCCCCCCAAAGAAAAAATAAATATATATACTATAACTTTTTTCGAAATAGACGAATCGGACCGGGCGTAGGTGAAGACAAAAAATAAACATACAGCTGACTCCCTTGACAGTTTTCCTGCACGTTTTAGTTTTTTCTTTCTTTCTTTCTTTCTTTCATTCTTTTTTTTATTTACTTTTACTTTTTTTTACTATTTTTTCTGTCTCTCTGTTTTAGTTTTTTACATCAACCACGAACGATGTCAATTCCTTTAGGGTTGTCATCGATTAGTTATTGTTCTTCACATTACCAGTGGACTGTGTCATCATATAAAATTAACGCATTGTCGTTGTTCAATCGCCTCCGTCACCCTTCTCGTCTCGCCTCGTCTCACCTCGTCTCGTCATATCTCGTCTCGCTTCGCCATATCTCGTCTCGTCTCGTATCGTTTCGTCTCGCATTGCCATGTCTCGTTTCGTCTCGCCTCGCCATGTCTCGTCTCGCCTCGCCATATCTCGTCTCGCCTCGCCATGTCTCGTCTCATCTCGTCTCGTCCTTCCCCCCCCCCTCTCCTTTCCCCTCCCCACCTCTCTCCTCTCCTCACTATCATCACACGGGCGCACACACATAGTAGGCCTATTTCTCACTCCACAACCGTAATACCGTAACTATCCGCTGACACCAATAACCAAATGACAAGTAATAAACATCAAGCCAATATGACATTAGGCCTACGCAATCCACGCATGGGCTGGCTAATCATCCTTTCTCAATCTACTGGAGAAGAAGAAAAAAAACAAGCCTGTGGAAAACACTCCGATGATTTGTACAGTAACAAGTCAGAGTAATTTGAATTAGTTCACCTATCATTAAAGCAGATATGATATTAAATTCTAATTATCATACTGACAAAATGTTGGGAAATAATGACGCACTATCACAAAAAAAAAATTGTAATATAAACCTCTCCACACTTTTTTTTGCATGCTGACAGATTTGCTTGTGTGTGTGTGTGTGTGTGTGTGTGTGTGTGTGTGTGTGTGTGTGTGTGTGTGTGTGTGTGTGTGTGTGTGTGTGTGTGTGTGTGTGTGTGTGTGTGTGTGTGCGTTCGTGCGTGCGTGTGTATGCAACAAGAAAAAGAATAAACAAAAATCATAATCATGCAAGTACTTCTGCAGAAAGAGCTTAAAATAACAGCAATCAAGATCCATAACGACGCAATGTTCCATATGCGAAAGAAATAAGGAAAAAAAAGAATGAAAAAAGAGCTTCCCTTAATCAAGTATAATGCTTTTCCCTATTCACGTCCTCACAATGTTCCATCCGAGCCAATCGTTAAAATTTTCTCTCTCTGTTCGCTCTTTCTTTTTCTTTTTTCTTTGTCCTATTCCCTTCTTCTCCCTCTCTTATTTCCTCTTCCTCTTCCTTTCTTTCACTCCTTCTCTTTTTCTTTCTTTCTCACTTACCTATTCTTCTTGCACTACTACCCCATACGACTATCCCCCTACCCCTACCACTCCCACTCCCTATCCCTCTCCCTCCTCCTACCCCTACCCACCCCCACTCCCTCTCCCTCCTCCTACCCCTACCCACCCCCACTCCCTCTCCCTTTCCCACTCCCACACCCTCTCCCTCTCCCCCTCCCACTCCCACCACCTCTCCCTCTCCCACCCCCTCACCCCAACCCCCAACCCCACTCCCTCTCCCATCCCCACCCCCACCCCCACCCCCACCCCCATTCCCTCTCCCACCCCCCCCCCCCACCCCCACCCCACTCCCTTTCCGCCCTGTCAGCAGCAGGCTCCTCGGCCCGCTGTGTGTCCAGCGCCCGGGCAACACTCAGCCTCGCCACATGCGGCACCCGATGCACCTGTTGCACTCTCTGGCCACAGGAAGACGAGCTCACCCCTCTCCCTTGTTCTCGTATCTCTTTTTCTCTCGCTTTCTCTCTTTTTCTTTCTCTCATACACTCATTTTTTCCTTCTCTCTCTCTTCTCTTTTTTCCCTTTACTTCCTCCCCCCCCCCTCTCTCTCTCCCTTTTACATCTACCTCCTGCACTTTGTTTCCCATCCCCCTCCTCTTACCTTGTCCTATGAATTTCCTTTCCCTTCTCTCTCTCTCTTTCTTTCCTCTTCACCCTCTACCCCTTTATTTCCTCTCCCTCCGTCCTCTCCGCATATTATCAATAACGGTTAGGTAAACAAAAGAATAAAAATAAATCATTAGTGCCTTTATATTTGTTTCTATAAAATATATTACATTCTAAGACTGTTCACCAGCCCAGTATAATGCAAGGAAAAATATGAAGGGCCTGACGCTTCCTTTTTGCACAGCATAATATATATGCATATCGTTATGGATAACGATATGCATATGTGTCTGTGTATACATATATATGTGTGTGTGTGTGTGTTTGTGTGTGTGTGTGGGGGGGGGTGTGGTGTGTGTGTGTGTGGTTGTGTGTGTGTGTGTGTGTGTGTGTTGTGTGTGGTGTGTGTTGTGTCTGTGGTGTGTGTGTGGTGTGTGTGGTGTCTGTGGTGTGTGTGTTGTGTGTGGTGTGTGTGGTGTGTGTGTTGTGTGTGGTGTGTGTGTTGTGTGTGGTGTGTGTGGTGTGTGTGTACAAATATATATATATATATATATATATATATATATATATATATATATATATATATATATATATATACACACATATATATAGCAATATGATACAAAGATGAATGCTAGGGGAGGGGGATAATTTTTGAGTCCGGTCCTTGCTTGTTTGTTTGTTTACCATCTTCGCCTTTCCTATCCTCCGTTTCCGTGACCCCCCCCTCTCCCCTTCGTCCCGATTCCAAATTCTATTAAAGCTCTATGACTCTTCTTGGATCCTTTACTTCATAATCTTTTTCCGACGTTTCCCCTCTCTCCTCATTCGTCTTTTCCTTCCTCTTCCTCGTTTTCCTCTTTTCTTTTATTCCTCCTCTCTTTCTTTCTTTCTTTCTTTTCTTTCTTGCCTTTCTTCTTTCTTTCTTTCCCCCTTCCCTCTCCCTTTTCCTCGCTCTTCGTCTTCTTCTTTTCTCTTTCCTCTTCTTCTTTTCATTTTCTTCTTCCTCTTCTTCCTCCTCCTCTCCCTCTCCCTCTCCTTCCTCCTCTCATCCCCCCTCTCCCTCTCCCTCTCCCTCTCCCTCTCCCTCTCCCTCTCCCTCTCCCTCTCCCTCTTCCCTCCTCCTCTCCCTCTTCTCCCCCTCTCCCTCCTCCCCCTCTCCTCTCCCTAAACAAAATCCTTCAGACACTTCAGCTGCACCCAAACGACTCCCTTATCGTCCGAACTGTTTCTGAAGTTCCCGAAGTTTATTCCGAACTTCAGTGGCCGGCGCTTACTCTGGGACAAGACTTCGGGCGGGAAGTGAACCTGCGACGCGAAATTGTGGACGCGAGATAAGAGTTCAGAGTAAAAGGCCGTGGATGAGTTGGTGTGATTCGAATTCACATTCTTACCGATCTCCTCTTCCTTCTTCTTCTTCTTCTTCTTCTTCTTCTTCTTCTTCTTCTTCTTCTTCTTCTTCTTCTTCTTCTTCTTCTTCTTCTTCTTCTTCTTCTTCTTCTCTTTATTTGTCTTCTTATCATTATTTCCTTTCTTTTTTCTTGCCTTTTTCTTATTTCCTTTTTCTTCTTCTTCTTCTTCTTCTTCTTCTCTTCTTTCTTCTTCTTCTTCTTCT
>NW_028236762.1:0-10000 GCF_977035675.1 Penaeus japonicus | reverse complement strand
GGGGGTGGAGGGAGGGAGGGAGGGAGGGAGGGAGGGAGGGAGGGAGAGAGAGGTAATATGTATCTCCATCTCTCCTTCCCATTCGTTTCTTCCTTTCTCCCTCTATCCCTCCCTCTCTTTCTTTCTTTCTTTCTTTCTTTTTCTTACTTTCTTTCCTTCTCTCCCTCCCCGCCCCCCCATCTCTCTCTCTCTCTCTCTCTCTCTCTCTCTCTCTCTCTCTCTCTCTCTCTCTCTCTCTCTCTCTCTCTCTCTCTCTCTCTCTCTCTCATTATACTCCTTTACAGGTAACAGATTCGTCAGTTATATGCAGATATAAAAAGAAAAAAAAGAAAAAAAAAGAAATATAAAGAAAACATAGAATATGCAACATTAACAAAGAATGATCACGAACGCACTACATCCTGATGATTACAAAAAATAATCTCTGAATATAACAAAATCACAAAGCCTTCACATTGAACATTCAGAGGAGCCTGTTATTGTGGCTAAAAATCCATTATGATGATGATCATCATCATCATTATCATCACCATCATTATCACCACTATCAATAATGTTATCAATATATTCATATCATTATCTGCATAGTACTATCGCTGTCACTGTCATTTCCGAGTTTAAATAAAGTTGATATTTCATGAACTCTCTTACTATTCATGAACTCCTGAATTTTACGTTCATGTATTTTATTCACTGACTGATTTACATTTACTAATTATTCAGTTCATTTTCACGTCTCGTTTAACACAATTTCCTAATTTAAAGTTTCGGAAATATGTTAAGAGTGACTGTTTCATTCGCATTTCAATCATTAATTTCTTTTCAATTTCTCTCTTTTTCTTGACTTTTTCTCTTACTTCCCTCTCCCTCTCTCTCTCCTTTCCCTTAATGCTCATCTCTCTACTTATCCTTTCCCCCTTTCGCTTTCCCTTTCCCTTTCCCTCTCCCTTTCCCATTCCTTATCCCATTCCCTATCCCCTCTCCCTACCCCTTTCCCTTCTCCCTACCCCTTTCCCTATCCTTCTAAATCCTCCTTTCCCCCCTCTCCCTTCCCGTTCCCCTCCCCCTCCCCCTCCCCCTCCCCTCCCCTTCCCCTTCCCCTCCCCTTCCCCTTCCCCTCCCCTCCCCCTCCCCTCCCCTTCCCCCTCCCCTCCCCCTCCCCTCCCCTTCCCCTCCCCTCCCCTCCCCTTCCCCTTCTCCTCTCACCTCTCCCTCCAATCGAAGATAAAATTCAAAATTATTCCATGTTTACAAGCAGACACAAGCGAGAGAAAAAAAAAAATGGAGGCTCCACCAGAAAGCCAACATCCAACTTACTTGAATTGCAAAGTTATGACGTCACTGTGCAAAGGGAACAAGCGGAATGGCAGATAAAGCACAGGCATCGTCGAGGAATGAAGGCGGGAACTCAAATCCGCGATGATTCTGCATTAGTTTTGTCCTCACATGAAGAATTTGAAGAATAAGTGATGCGGGGGGCGAGGAAAGAGCAGAGGGAAGAGACAGAAGAGGATGAGATGGCGAGTGATGAAGAAGAAATGATATAATAATTGGCTTACGAAAGGAAATATATATACATAAATACATAAATACATAAATACATATACATACATACACAAAAACAAACACGCACATGGTAAGAAAAATAAATAAAAGGAGAAAAAAGACAGAGATACCGAAAAAGAAAGAGATAAGCAATAAAGACTGAGAAGAGAAACAACAACCAAAAGCAAACAACCAAAAATAGCAATAAAAAGAAAGCAAAGTATAAAGGAAGAAAAAGGCAAACACGGAACGCACGGAGAGAGAGAGAGAGAGAGAGAGAGAGAGAGAGAGAGAGAGAGAGAGAGAGAGAGAGAGAGAGAGAGAGAGAGAGAGAGAGAGAGAGAGAGAGAGAGAGAGAGAGAGAGAGAGAGAGAGGGAGGGGAGAGAGAGAGGAGAGAGAGAGAGAGAGAGAGAGAGAGAGAGAGAGAGAGAGAGAGAGAGAGAGAGATATGGATGAGAGAGAGGGAGAGGGAGAGGGAGAGGGAGAGAAAGAATGAGAGGGGGGAGAGGGAGGGAGGGAGGGAGGGAAAGAGACTGCAAGAAAAGAAAAAGAAAAAAAAAGAGGAAAAATAGCCCCCGCCACAACACCCACGTCATGAGTCGCCCAAAATATCATCCCCCCCCCCACTACCCGAAACACCCCATCACCCCTACCCCTTTCCCAAACACACAAACATACACAAACATATTCGTTCAAGTTCGCTCAACTTTGGCGCTGCATTTTGTGTGGGGTGGGGTGGGGTGGGGTGGGGTGGGGTGGGGTGGAGTGGGGTGGGGGGTTGGGGGAGGGTATTCAAAGGTAGAGGAGGTGGGAGAATGAAAGGAGGAGGGTGAGAGCGAGGGTGGAGAGGGCAGGGAAATGTAAGGGGGTAGGGGAGAGGGTGAGAATGTGGGGAGTAGTGGGAGGGGGACGAGGAGAGGAGAGGGGATAAGGGAGCGAGCAGGGGAAAGAAGTAAAGGGAGAGAGGAGGTAAGGGAAAGAGGGAGGGAGGGAGGGAGGGAGGGAGGAGGTAAGGGAGAGAGGGAGGGAGGGAGGGAGGAGGGAGGGAGGGAGGAGGAAGGATGGAGGGGGAGAGGCATTCAAATTAATACGATAGGCAATAAAAATAAATAAAAAAATAAAAGTCTGCATGTAGCGAAGCGCGAGAACACTCTATGTACGGAGAATTTTCCTCACAGGAGAGAAAAAAACGAAAAAAATACAAGTTTTCTGAATACCATTTCCAATATCAACGTGAGAGTGAATGAGAGTGGTAGAGAGAGAGAGAGAGAGAGAGAGAGAGAGAGAGAGAGAGAGAGAGAGAGAGAGAGAGAGAGAGAGAGAGAGAGAGAGAGAGAGAGAGAGAGAGAGAGAGAGAAAGAAAGAGAGAAAAAGAGAGAGAATGAGAGAGAGAGAAAAAAAGACAAAGAGAGAGTAAGAGTGAGAGAGAGAGAAAGAAAGACAGTGAGAATGAGAGTGAGAGAGAGAAAGGCAGAAAGAGAAAGAGAGACATGAAATACTACAAAAAAACGCAGAGTAAAGGAAGCTCCCAACATATTTTCAACACCAAAAATTACATCATCGTGTTAATCGAGACAAGGAAATCATTTGAATAATCAATGAATGCAAATCAGCTGACTGGCCGAATAAAGCCATCCGCCAACGTAAATGCATTATGCACCGAGTCGTGAATAAAGCAACGCAAAAGAGAGACAAATGAGAGATAAATGAACAACCTAATTTCATCCTAATGATCGGAATCCTGGAATAATTATGGTGATGATGATAATAATAATGACTATGATAGTACTGACATATGATGATGATGGTGATGTTGGTGGTGGTGATGGTGATGATGATAAGTGATGGTGGTGGTGGTGGTGATGGTGATGATGATGATGATGATGATGATGATGATGATGATAATGATAATGATGGTGGTGGTGGTGATGGAGATGGTGATGATAATAATAATGATAATGAGGAAGATGATGACGACGACGATGATATTGATGATGATGATGATGATGATGATGATGATGATGATGATGATGACGATGACGACGGCGATAACGACGGCGATGACGATGACGATGGTAGTGATGGTGATATTAATGACGATGACGATGACGATGACGATAACGACAACGATCACGACAACGATAACCAAGCCACCGCCGAGGGAAATCACACAAATAAATCCCCGGCCCAAGCGCCCTCCAGCCCCTCACATTCCCGGAAGAGCCCAGCCATACCTCACAGCACAGCCAAGGAGACCTGGCCATCCGCCGAGGACGCTCACAGAGGGAACAGACAACCAAAGGGCTGTCAATAAGCGGTCAAACGGACGATTAATCTGATCAACAACGAGTCAAGTCATGCGACCGAGAGGCTCTCCAGACGCTGCAATATCCTAGGCACATGACAGTTACCTGCATGAGGCCTCTGCCGTGTTAGCAGGGGGGATCCGAGCGGTTAGCGCGGCATGGGATGTGGAATGAGTAATTCGTTCATTATTACAAGTATTATCGTTATCACGATCGTTACTATAGTCATTGTTTGTTTGTTTGTTTGTTTGTTTGTTTGCTTGTGTGTGTGTGTGTTTTTTTTTTTTTTTTGTGTGTGTATGTATGTATGTGTGTGTGTGTGTGTGTGTGTGTGTGTGTGTGTGTGTGTGTGTGTGTGTGTGTGTGTGTGTGTGTGTGTGTGTGTGTGTGTGTGTGTGTGTGTGTGTGTATGTGTGTGTGTGTGTGTGTGTTTGTATGTATGTATGTGTGTATGTATGTGTATGTGTATGTGTATGTGTATGTGTATGTGTATGTGTATGTGTATGCGTATGTGTATGTATCCCATTGGAGCCGGTTGACGTGATGACACGTATTGTGGTTTTTGCGTCAGGCGCCCGGGACGAGCTATGAGGGAAAGCCGCTCGCGCCCGAGAATCTCGAGGTGTAAGGCTTATGCGTTCGAGAACCCCGGAATTGCGACCGTGCAAAGCCGGAACGGCCCCGGCGTGAATGGGGTATATGTATATGTATAAATATAAATGTAAATAAATAAATATATATATATATAAATATATATATATTATATATATATATATATTATATATATAAGAGAGAGAGAGAGAGAGAGAGAGGAGAGAGAGAAAGAGAGAGAGAGAGAGAGGACGAGAGAGAGAGAGAGAAGAGAGGAGAGAGAGAGAGAGAGAGAGAGAGAGAGAGATTTATATGTGTATGTATATATATATATATATATATATATATATATATATATATATATATATATACATATATATATATATATATATATATATATATATATACACACACACACATATATACATATCTACACACATCCCCTTCACACCGCGCTCATCCGTAGCAACCCCTGAAACGAGAAGACTACGACCCCGATCACTCGACGGGATTCCCTGATACCGAGTGCAGTCTTTTAAAGTCGTCTGGACACGCGGAGGGGTCAATGACCTCTCCCTTCCAGACTGCAGATAACAAAGGAGCCTCCTTCGCTTTGTGACTTGTCCCTGCCCCTTCGCCCCGCCGCCGGAAGGAGAGGCTAATGAGTGCGCGAGGCTTTCCTGTCTCCCTCACGCTCTTTTTTTTTTCCTTCTTCCGTACTCGCATTATGATAGAGGTATTGCTGCTACTACTAGTTTTGATAATTATAATCATCGTTAATCATTTGTATTACTATCCTTACTAATATCAATATCATTGTTAATTTTAGTACTGTTATTATTATTATCATTACTATTAATATTATACTTCCTATCATTACTATCATCACCATCATCATCAGCATTATCATCATCATCCTCATCACCATCACCCATCCCCACCACCACATCCACCATCACCATCATTCTCATTATCAACATCCTTATCAGGATCGCTATCATAAAAAAAAACACGAATAAAAAATAAAACAACATCACTTAAGGCAACAATGATAACAAAACGAAGTCAGGTGACGCCTTGGCGAATGAGGGGAAAATCGAGCAGCTGCATCGAGCCGATTTGAAAAGATAAATTATCAAAAAAGAGAAAGAAAGAAAGAGAAAAAGAGAAAAAGAGAAAAAGAGAGGAGAGAGAGAGAGAGGAGAGAGATATATTGATAGAATGTGAGGGAGAATGAAAGAGATAAAGAGAGATAGAGAAAGAGAAAGAAAGAAAGAGAGAGAGTGAGTGAGAGAAAGATAGAGAAAGAGAAAGAAAGAGAGAGAGAGTGCGTGAGTGAGAGAAAGGTAGAGAAAGAGAAAGAAAGAGAGAGCGAGACAAGAAAAAAAGGAAAAGAGAAAGAGAAAATAAACGTACCCACAACATGATGAAACTCTAAGCGCGTGCGAATATGATCCTTCGAGCATGAGCAAACAGAGGTGTTATTTTCGATTCTGAGTTTCGGATCATTTCACATTAAAAAAGTGATATAAAGAAAAATGTGTGAGAGACATATTCTAAAAATCAAAATCGATACGCTGTCTTTCAAGCTGCAGGCGTATACGGGGGGGGGGGGGGGAGAAGGAAGAGGAGGGGGAGGAGGAGGACAAGGAGGAGGAAGAGGAGGGGGAGGAGGAGGAAGACGAGGAGGAAGAGGAGGGGGAGGAAGAGGAGGTGGAGAAAGAGGAGAGGAGGAGGAGGAGGAGGAGGAGGAGGAGGAGGAGGAGGAGGGGGAGGAGGAGGAAGACGAGGAGGAAGAGGAGGGGGAGGAAGAGGAGGTGGAGAAAGAGGAGAGGAGGAGGAGGAGGAGGAGGAGGAGGAGGAGGAGGAGGAGGAGGAGGAGGAGGAGAGGAGGAGGAGGAAGAGGAGGGGGAGGGGGAGGAGGAGGAGGAGGAGGAAAAGGAGGAGGAGGAGAAAGAGGAGGAAAAGGAGTAGGAGGACATGGAGGAGGAGGAAAAGGAGAAGGAGGAGGACGAGGAGGGGGAGGGGGAGGAGGACGAGGACAAGGAGGAGGAAGAGGAAGAGGAAGATGAAAGGGGAAGGAGGAAGAGGAGGAGGAGGAGGAGGAGGAGGAGGAGGAGGAGGAGGAGGAGGAGGAGGAGGAAGAAGAGGAGGAGAAAGAGGGGGGGAGGAGGAGGAGGAGAAAGAGGGGGGGAGGAGGAGGAGGAGAAAGGGGGGGGGGAGGAGGAGAAGGGTAAGGTGGAGGATGAGAAGGGGAAGGAGAAAGAGGGAGAGAAGAAGAGGACGAAGAAGAAGAGGTTGAAGAGAAGGAGGAAGAGAAGCAGGAGGAGGTGGAGGAAGAGGAGGAAGCAAAGAGGAAGTGATGGTGGAGGAGGAGGAGGAGGAGGGGTGAAAGATGATGATGATGATCGAAAAAAAAACAAGCAAAAGTTACAATTGGAATTTCTTCCGCAACAAGTCCAAAAATATATATACTACTCAACTGATTACTCTCATTGCAAGAGAAACTTTGCAACTTAGCAGCTTTTCATCATAAACTTTTTTTTTTGGTTTGTTTATTTCCATTCCGAAGAAGTACACAAAGACAGGAAAAAGAGTCATGGGATTTTTATCTGTCAGTTTGTCTGTCAGCCGATTAATCATTGGGATCTGTGTCTGTTAGTTTGTCTGTCGACCGATTAATTATTCAGAATATAAAGTCAATACATATCTCAGTAAGCCGCGAGTGAGTTAATTTCGTTTACCTTTCCATAGCTGTATTACACAAATGAATACATCAGTCTTTGCCATTATAGTAAATTCTTCTATTCGGAAAGTGAGTTATATAAAAATTTAAAAAAAAATAAAATAAAAAAAAATCTACGTAAATACTTTTTTTTCCATACAGGCCCACTTATAATAAGCACACGTGTAAATCGTTCGATGTAGAATTAATAAATAAAAAGAAGGAGAATAATGATAATAATGACAAGAAGAAGAAGAACAAGAAGATGAAGGAGAAAGAGGAGGATGAGGAGACGAAGAAGAAAAAGAAAAAGATGAAGGAGAAAGAGAAGGAGGAGACGAAGACGAAGAAGAAGAAGAAGAAGAAGAAGAAGAAGAAGAAGGGGAAGGAGGAGGAGGAGGAGGAGGAGGAGGAGAACAATAACAAGGAAAAAGAGAAAGAGAAGCCGGAGGTGGAAGAGGAGACGAAGAAGAAGAAAAAGAAAGGTAGAAGAAGAAGAAGAAAAAAAGAAAGAGGAGGAGGAGGAGACGAAGAAAAAGAACGAGAAGAAGGAAGAAGAAGAAGAAGAAGAAGAAGAAGAAGAAGAAGAAGGAGAAGAGGAAAAAAAGAACAACAAATCGACCAACAAAGATGAAGGAAAAAACAACAAAAAAAGAGAAAAAAAAGAAAGAAAGAAGCAAACAGAACAAGCACAAGAACAAGAAGGGAAAAAAGAAAGACTAACATGGCCTTGCTGCCCCTCCCCCCTCCCCCCTCAAAGTAACACAGCTGCTTTCATCTAAGGGGAGGGGGAGGGGGAGGGGAAGGGCCAAGTGGTGATGACGCAATTACCCAGACCAGCGGGCGAGATGAAGCGCTTGTCCTGCCTGGTTCGCGGGTGGCTTGCTCTGCTGCCTTTCCGCCTCGTTGGCTGCTCTCGATTAGGAATATAAGGATGAAGGAGAATAGGTCATGGTAATGGTGATGATGGTGGTGGTGACAAGAATACTACTACTATTAGTGATGATGATGATGATGATAATAATAACAATAGTAATAGTAATGATAATTATAGTAATAATGATAATAATAATAATGATAATAATAATAATAATAATAATAATAATAATAATAATAATAACAATGGTAATGGTAATGATAATGATAATATTAATAATAATTATAATAATAATAATAATAATAATAATAATAATAATAATAACAAAATTCATAACAAAATTATAACAAAATCATAACAATAATAATAGTGGTATTCCTAGTTCTCGCGATAATGATGTTAACAATAATGATGTTAATATCAACAATAACAAAACACATATCAAAAACCAATAACAAAAACATAAAAATAAAATCAATTGATGCAAACACAACAACAATGATAACAACAATAACTGCAATAACAAAGAAAAAGGACAACAACAACACTAACCAACCCGCAAAGCCACGAAACTTTTCCCAACAGTCGTAAATCTAATGCACATTGCAATTCGAGTCCCTTCCTTTCATTATTGCAATGTCATCAGCGGTATAACCACATTTGCTTGGATGATAATACAGTCTGTGGACGAGACGTAACCCCAAAACCAAAGCTGAGAGAGAGAGAGAGAGAGAGAGAGAGAGAGAGAGAGAGAGAGAGAGAGAGAGAGAGAGAGAGAGAGAGAGAGAGAGAGAGAGAGAGAGAGAGTGAGAGAGAGAGTGAGAGAGAGAGAGAGAGAAAGAGAGAGAGAGAGAGAGAGGAGAGAAAAGAGAGAGAGAGAGAGAGAGAGAGAGAGAGAGAGAGAGAGAGAGAGAGAGAGAGAGAGAGAGAAAGAAAGGGAACGGAGGGGGGGCAGGGAGGGAGGGAGAGAGAAGGGGGAATTGGCAGGAGGAAGGGATAGAGAGGGGGGAAGGGGCGGGCAGAAGGGAGAGAGAGAGGAGTGGCGAGGGGCGGGCGGGAGGGAGAGAAAGGGGGAAGGGGGAGGGCGGGAGGGAGGGAGAGGGGGAAGGGGGGGGGGGCGGGCGGGAGGGAAAGAGAGGGGGAAAGGGGGCGAGCGGGAGGGAGAGAAAGGGGGAAGGGGGCGGGCGGGAGGGAGAGAGAGGGGGGAAGGGGGCGAGCGGGAGGGAGAGAAAGGGGGAAAGGGGCGGGCGGGAGGGAGAGAAAGGGGAAAGGGGGCGGGCGGGAGAGAGGGAGAGGGGGAAGGGGGCGGGCGGGAGGGAGAGAAAGGGGGAAGGGGGCGGGCGGGAGGGAGAGAGAGGGGGGAAGGGGGCGGGCGGGAGGGAGAGAAAGGGGGAAAGGGGCGGGCGGGAGGGAGAGAAAGGGGAAGGGGGGCGGGAGGGAAAGAGGGGGGAAGGGGGCGAGCGGGAGGGAGCGAAAAGGGGGGGGAAAGGGGCGGGCGGGAGAGGGGGAAGGGGCGGGGAGAGGGACGGGAGGGGAGAGAGGGGGAAAAGGGGGAGTGGGGGCGGGGAAGAGAGAGAAGGGGGGGAAGGGGGCGGGCGGGAGGGAGAGAACGGGGGATAGGGGGGGGGGGAAAGGGGCGGGCGGGAGAGAAAGGGGAAAGGGGCGGGCGGGAGGGAGGGAGAGGGGAAGGGGGGGGGGGGCGGGAGAGAGAAAAGGTGAAGGGGGAAGGGGGCGGGGGGGGGAGAGAAGGGGGAAGGGGGGAGGGAGGGCGGGGGGTGGCGGGCGGGCAGGAAGGAGAGGGAGCGGGTTGGAGGGAGGGAGGGAGGGAGAGGATGGAGGATAGGGAGAGGGAGAGGGAGATAAAAAGAGAAAGGGAAGGGAAGGGGATAAAAAAAAAACACCTCTACGATCGCACAAGGTAATTATCCACGGCACACATGAAATCTGGCATCGAG
>NW_028236761.1:22500-24486 GCF_977035675.1 Penaeus japonicus | reverse complement strand
AAACAAATAAATAAGTAAAATACAAAAATAAATAAACAATTAAAGCATACATGGAAAAACGGACAATGCCTTGCTTGCGCCACGAGCTAACTATAACATGGACTCCAATTTCGGCTCAGGAGGGGGATCAAGGAAGGAAAAAAAACTTTATATATATATAAATTTTATATATATATTTTATATATAATATATATATATATATTATATATATGTGTGTGTGTGTGTGTGGTGTGTGTGTGTGTGGTGTGTGTGTGTGGGTGTGTGTGTGTGTGTGTGGGTGTGTGTGGGTGTCGTGTATGCGTGTATGCCGCAACAATCTAAAAAAAATTAAAAAAAAAAAAAAGAAACGGTAAACGACGTGGAATTCCGTACGTGCAACCAAAACAAAACGAAAAACAAACAAACACACCTGCCTTGCTCTCTCTCTCTCTCTCTTCTCTCTTTTCCAGTCCGGACCATGCTGACTAAACATAGACCTGAGATAGGCCAGGTCTACGATACGAATCGATGTCTTATATGATCAGAAATAATTGGGGGAAGGAAGGGGAGGGATGGATATGAAGTAGGGGAGGAGGGAAAGGGGAGGGAAGGGGAGGGAGGGGAGGGGAGGGCGGAGGGGGGGGGAGGAATCTATATTGATATCATCTTTTGTCGTTGGCCGGTTGTCGAAAATTGGACGTTTTTATTTCACAGATCTTTCTCCGAACTCATTATCTGGACCTGAGAACGAGAAACGCCTATGTGTTGCGGCTTTATTAAAAGCTGTAGCTCGTTAGGTCTTCACGGTAAATTACAGGTGCGTTGTGCGTGTGTTGTGTGTGTGTGTGTGTGTGTGTGTGTGTGTGTGTGTGTGTGTGTGTGTGTGTGTTGTGTGTGTGGTGTGTTGTGTCTGTGTGTGTTTGTTTGTTGTTGTGTCTTGTGGCTTCTAGTTTTTATTTGTGTTGATGTGGTGTGTCTTGTGTGCGAGCGCTGTTGGTTGTGCGTGTGGTGTGATGGATCGAGGTGTGGCGTTAGGTGGTGCCGGTGTGCGTGATTGTCGCTGTGTGTGCGTGTGCGTACGTGCGTGTGCGTTTGTGCGATGTGCGTAGTGCGTGTGCGTGGTGCGTATGTGACCGTGTGTGTTATTCGTGTGTGTGGGTTTTGTTGAGTGCGTGTCTGTGTATAATTGGTGTAGGCGCGTATAGGAATAACGTTGTGTACGTATAATGATCGGGTAATTATGATGGCTTATATGCGTGACGTCATTTCCCCATTCCTGCAACGTCACTCAACGGACACGGGCAATAACATGCATGAGATGAAAGACAGAAGAAAAGAGGAAATGGTCCGGGGAGGGAAGGGCACGGTGGAGAGAGGAAGAGGAGAAAGAGAGAAAGCGAAGGGGAGGGCCCCATTTTGAGAGAGAGAGGGGGAGGGAGAGAATAGGATGAGAAGGAGGGGAGGAGGGAGGGAGGGAGTGAGAGAGGGAGAAAGAGAGAAAGCGAGGGAGGCATTGAGAGAGAGAGGGAGAGAGATAGGGTGAGAAGGAGGGAGGGAGGGAAGGGAGGGAGGGAGGAGAGGGAGGGGAGGGAGGGGAGGGACGGGAGGGAGGGAGGGGGAGGGAGGAAAGAGGAGGAAGGAGGAGATAGGGAGAGTAAGAGGAGGCGAAGAGAGACAGAGGACAGAGTGTTAGAGAGCGAGGAGAAGCTGAGAGAAGAGAGAGAGCGAGAGAGAGGAGAGAGAGGGGTGAGGTGAGAGGAAGGAGAGAGGAGAGAGTGGAGAGAGAGGGAAGGAGATAGATGCGGACGAGGGGAGAGACGGAAGAGAAGACGAGAGAGAGAAGAGAGGAGAGAGAGAGAGAGGAGAGTGAGAGAAGTGAGAGAGAGGAAGCTGAGAGAAGACAGAGAAGAAGACAGAGCGAGAGGAACGACAGAACGAGACAGAGAGACAGAAAGAGACAGAGCGGGACAGGGAAAGGAGTACAGACAGAGACAGAAAGAGACAGAG
>NW_028236761.1:0-7500 GCF_977035675.1 Penaeus japonicus | reverse complement strand
CTTTCTTTCCTTCTATTTCTATCTTCCTTTAACTCTTTATTGTCTTCTTTCTTTCCTAATTTTTCTTTCTTTCTTTCTTTCTTTCCTTCCCTCTTTCCTACCCTTCCCTCCATCCCTTCTTTGGCTTCCAACCCTCCCTCCTTCCCTCCTTCCTTCTTTCCTTCCTCCCTCCCTCCTTCCCTCCCTCCCTCCCTCCCTCCTCCCCCCTTCCTTCCAACCCTCCCTCCCTCCCTCCCTCCCTCCCTCGCTCCCTCCCTCCCTCCCTCCCTCCCTCCCTCCCTCCCTCCCTCCCTCCCTCGCTCGCTCCCTCCCTCTCCCTCCCATCTCACGGCAAGCCCAGAAACAAGAGGTAAGCAAACCCCACGGATGCCCGAGAGGTGCAACAGGTGAGCTATCAACAGGGAGTTCGGCAGATGAGAGAGGGGGAAGGGGGAAGGGAGAGGGGACAGGGAGACAAGGGGAAGAGAGAGGGAACAAGGAGACAAGGGGAAGGGAGAGGGGATGGGTAGGGGGAAGGGGAGGGAAGAGAGGGGAATGAGAGTTGGATGGGTAGGGGGAAGGGGAGGGAAGAGAGGGGAATGAGAGTTGGACGGGGAGCAGGAACAGGACAGGTGGATTGGAGAGAGGAGAGAGGGGAGAGAATAGAGAGTAGAGAGGAGAGAGGATCAGGAGAGTTTAAGACTAGAGGAGAGAAAGAGAGAGAGAGAGAGAGAGAGAGAGAGAGAGAGAGAGAGAGAGAGAGAGAGAGAGAGAGAGAGAGAGAGAGAGAGAGAGAGAGAGAGAGTGAGAGAGAGAGTGTAACCATTGTACTTACATATATTATGTCTGCTGTAATTGTTATCACGTCCATCGAATATAATTTGCACATGTATGCTTTTTCTACTGTATTCTATATGATGCAGTCATCAATGTAATCGGTATCTTTCATGTTACTCTAATTGTTATATATATATTCTACCACATAGACATATATACATACATATACGTACGCTCGTTGCTTCACCTATCTGTCTCACGCCAGACATAACAGTGTTGTTTGTCTTTCCCTTTGCAAGAGCTATGTATTGATGCAACACTTTACTCATCACATTCTAAATGTCACATGTCACAAGAAAACACCTTGATTCACACATCTCCTGAGACAAGTCACACATTGTGGTAGAGTGTCTCCTCTCCGGGAGCAGAGGAGCAACACCTCGTTCCTCCTCGGAGGAGCAGCCCTCCCTCCAACGTCCTACTGTTCAAGCTTAGCAATAAACCAAGAAAGCTGTTCCTGCCGTGTTCTTCACACCCTAGGCCACGTTACCACATACAAGCAGTGTCCAAGTCCGGACCTGTTAAAGAGAGAGAGAGAGAGAGAGAGAGAGAGAGAGAGAGAGAGAGAGAGAGAGAGAGAGAGAGAGAGAGAGAGAGAGAGAGAGAGAGAGAGAGAGAGAGAGAGAGAGAGAGAGAGAGAGAGAGAGAGAGAGGAGGAAGAGAGAGAGAGACAGAGAGAGAGAGGGAGAGAGGGAGACAGAGAGACAGAGAGAGAGAGAGAGAGAGAGAGAGAGAGAGAGAGAGAGAGAGAGAGAGAGAGAGAGAGAGAGAGAGAGAGAGAAAGAAAGCGAAATAACTAGAGAAAGAGAGAGAGTGTGTGTATGTGTGTGTTTCCGTGTCCCAACTCAATCCACCTTTAGAGTCGAGAGGTCGATAGCGGCGGTTTACCTTCATAATATTATCCCGCGGAACCACTACTTTGGCCGCTGCGAGGAGGCCGTGAGGTATTATCATTACTATCATCATTTACATTGTTAATATCATTACCATAAACATTTCATTATCTTCATAATCATTATTATTCTCAACATTGTTTTTATTAGTACCCTTATTACTATCATCATTAGCATTTATCACTATCATTATCATTTATCATCATTATCATTATCACCTATGATCATTATCGTTTTGTCCTTGTTAGCTATAAACATTATCCTTTATTATCCTTATTATCTATCAACATTATCATTCATTATCATTATCCTTGTTATCTATTAACATTATCATTTATTACCATTATTCATCATCAAAATCCTTTTGTCATCTTTACCATTATAATTATTCCATCCTTCTCACTATTCAAATTCCAATCCCTAGTGACAACAAGCCCTCATCCTACCCAGGACCCTCTCCTTCAGCCCCCACCCCCCCACCCCATCCCTCAACAAAGACGTCTTTGCGAGCAGACGAAGGAGCCGCCGCCCCCGCCCCCGCCCCCGCCCCCGCCCCCGCCGCCACAGACATCACGGAGACTTCGCCGCGGATGTGCTATCGCCAGAAACGACTTCGACGACATTTTTGGGGCGCTGTGTATGCATGACTAATCGGCTGGGCGACGGCATCATCTCGCTTCAGACGCGGGTAAGAGGGAGGGGAGGGGAGGGGAGGGGAGGGGAGGGGAGGGGAGGGGAGGGGAGGAGGGGCAGGGAAAGAGGGGGAGAGGGAGGGATGGCAGGGGAGAGAGGGAGAAGTCGGGAGATGAGGGAGGAGGCGGAGAGGGGACGGGAAATGGGAAAGGGGAGAAGGGCGAAAGGAAGGGGAGAGGGAGGGAAGGTGGGCGAGAGGAAGGGGTGGCGGGGGAGAGGAAGGGAAGGAGGGAGAGGGGAAGGGAAGGATAGAGAGAGGGAGGGATGGTGGAGAAGACGGAGGGAAGGAGGGGGAAAGGGATGGTGGAGAAGACGGAGGGAAGGAGGGGGAAAGGGATGGTGGAGAAGACGGAGGGAAGGAGGGGGAAAGGGATGGTGGAGAAGACGGAGGGAAGGAGGGGGAAAGGGATGGTGGAGAAGACGGAGGGAAGGAGGGGGAAAGGGATGGTGGAGAAGACGGAGGGAAGGAGGGGGAAAGGGATGGTGGAGAAGACGGAGGGAAGGAGGGGGAAAGGGATGGAAGGAAAGGGAGATGGGGGAGGAGGCGGAGGAAGTGACAGAAGACGAGCAAGGGGAGACTGTGTAACCATTGTATTTACATACATTATGTCTGCTGTACTTGTTATTATGTCCATCGAATATAATTTGCACATGTTTGTTTTTTGCTACTGTATTCTATATGATGCAATCATCAAGGTAATCTGTATCTTTCATGTTACTCTAATTGTTATATATATATTCTACCACATAGACATATATACATACATATACGTACGCTCGTTGCTTCACCTATTTGTCTCACGCCAGACATAACAGTGTTGTTTGTATTTCCCTTTGCAAGAGCTATGTATTGATGCAACACTTCCCTCATCACATTCCAAATGTCACATGTCACAAGAAAACACCTTGATTCACACATCTCCTGAGACAAGTCACACATTGTAGTACAGAGTCTCCTCTCGGGGAGCAGAGGAGCAACACCTCGTTCTTCCTCGGAGGAGCAGCCCTCACTCCAACGTCCTACTGTTCAAGCTTAGCAATAAACCAAGAAAGCTGTTCCTGCCGCGTTCTTCACACCCTAGGCCACGTTACCACATACAAGCAGTGTCCAAGTCCGGACCTGTTAAAGACGGACGAAAGGAAGAGGAGGAGGAAGGAGCAGATGAGGGAGGAAAGGAGAGGGAGAAGAAGGAGAGGGAGGAAAGGCCGGGAGATGGGAGGGAAGAGGAAATGAGCGGGAAGAGGGAAAGATTAAAGGAAAAAAGGAAAAGAGAAAAAAGAAAAAAAAAAAGAGGGAATGCGAACCGAGATGGAGAGTAACAGGAAGGAGGAGAACAAGGAAGATATAAGGAGAAAGGGAAAGGGAAAAAAAAGGGAAAAAAAAAAAAAAAAAAAAAAAAAAAAAAAAAAAGAAAAAAAATAAAAAAAAAAAAAAAAAGGTAAGGGTGAAAGAGGAGGAAGAGGGCGAATATGAAAATAGGGAGAGAGAAGAGGAAGATGGGTGGGGGAAGGGGGGAAGAGGAAAAGAAAAAAAGAAAAGAGATACGAAGGGAGAGTACAGGGGAAAAAAAAAAAAAAAAAAGGGAGAGAAAGGAGAAAGAAAGGAAAGAGGATGGTAAGAAGAAGAAGAGAAGTAAGGAAGAGGAGATGGGGAGAAAGAGGGGTGGGAAAAGGGAAAGAGAGGAAAAAGAAGGAGGAGGACAGACCGAGGATAGAGAGGGGAGGCTTACCGCAAGCCAATGACATTAATCAAAGCTAAGACAAACAGCCCAGCACGAACGCGGATCACTTTATGAAAACATATCGCTCCCAAAAGCCTAATGGTGGGGGATTTTTATTTTTTAAGCGATGGATTTGGGTGGGAGTGTGGATATAGAATATGGTATGTGGGGTGGTGGGTGGTGGGGGGGAGGTTAGTGAGTGGGTGGGCATGTTTGGTGGGGGAATTCCTTTGATCGTGAGGTCTCGGTGGGTCGGTGACTGTGTGTGCGGGAGGGGGAGGATGGGCAGTGTATGGGTGGATGGGTGTGTGTGTGTGGGTGGAGTTGGGGGGAGATTAGCGTATGTATGTATGTATGTATGTATGTGTGTGTGTGTGTGTGTGCGTGTGTGTGTGTGTGTGTGTGTGTGTGTGTGTGTGTGTGTGTGTGTGTGTGTGTGTGTGTGTGTGTGTGTGTGTGTGTGTGTGTGTGTGTGTGTGTGCGCGTGTGCGTGTGCGTGTGCGTGTGCGTGTGCGTGTGCGTGTGCGTGTGCGTGTGCGTGTGCGTGTGCGTGTGCGTGTGCGTGTGCTGGAATGTGTGCGTGTGCGTGTGTGGTGTGGTGCCACTTCATCTTCTGGATCTGTCTCTGATTCTGTCTCTGCATTATTTCTATCTCTCTTCTAACTATCTCTGTCTTCTGTCTCTATCTTCTTGTCCTAATGTCTTTGTATCTCTCTTCTCCTTCCTTCTTTCTCTTTCGTCTCCCTCTTTCTCTTCTCTCGCCTCACTCACTTCTTTCCATCTCTACCCTCTACCATCTCGCTTTCTCACTCCTCCTCCTCCCTCTTTCTCTCCTCTCTCCTCCTCTCTTTCTTCCTCCTCCTTCCGTCATTTTCTCTCCTTCTCCTTCTCTTCTTCTTCTCTCCAGCCTCTTCTTCTTTTCTCTCTCCTCCTTCCTTCTTTCTCTCCTCTTCCTTTCCTTTCTTTCTTCCTCCTCCTTCCTTCTTTCTCTCCCCCCCCTTCCTTTTCTTTCTCTCCTCCTCCTTCCTTCTTCCCCTCTCCTCTCCATCCTGTACCTTCTTTTCTCTCCTCCTCTCTCCTCCTCACTCCTCCCGCTCCTCCTCCTCCTCCTCACTCCTCCTCCCCCCTTCCTCCTCTCTCCATCTTACCTCATACTCCTCCTCTTCTCCCCTCCCTTCTCCCTCTCACTCTCCTCTCCCCTCTCCCTCTCCCTCTCTCCCTCTCCCTTCCCTCTCCTCTCCTCTCCCTCTCCCCGCTGCCCCTCCCACCACCCCCCTCCGTCCCTTCAACATACCGCTGACGAATGCCCCGCGTGGTACATCGCTGGCTCCCGACACCCAATAAACCGTAACCTGAAGATATAATTGCAGCGGAAACCTCGAGGTAAGACGTCTCGCCGCCCCTTCGCTTCTTGCGCTCTCGGGACTAGGTAGGTGTCAAGGGGCGACGCAAATATGCACGAACGCGAATATGGTGGGTGGGCGTGATGGGGGGTGGGGGTGTGGTGTGGGGTTTTGTGGGGGGGGGAGTGGGTTGGTGTGGGGGGGTTGTGAGGTGTGGGTGTGTGTGTAGGGGGGGGGGAGTGAGGGGGGGTGAGGGTGTGTGGGTGTGGGGTGTGGGTGTGGGGGGGGGTGTGGGTGTGGGGGGGGTGTGGGTGTGGGTGTGGGGTGTGGGTGTGAGGTGTGGGTGTGGGAGTGGGGTGGGAGGTGTGGGGTGTGGGGTGGGAGGTGTGGGGTGTGGGGTGTGGGTGTGGGTGTGGGAGTGGGGTGGGTGTGGGTGTGGGTGTGGGGTGGGAGGTGTGGGGTGTGTGTGTGTGTGTGTGTGTGTGTGTGTGTGTGTGTGTGTGTGTGTGTGTGTGTGTGTGTGTGTGTGTGTGTGTGTGTGTGTGTGTGTGTGTGTGTGTGAGTGTGTTGAGTGCGTGTGTGTGACGTGTGTGTGTTTATGTGTGTGTGTGTGTGTGTGTGTGTGTGTGTGTGTGTGTGTGTGTGTGTGTGTATGTGTGTGTGTGTGTGTGTTTGGGAGTTTTTGTGTTTTGTTGGGGTGTGTGTGTGTGTGTGTGTGTTGGGTGTGTGTGTTGTGTGTGTGTTTGTGTGTGTGTGTGCTGGGTCTGTGCGTACGTGGAGTAGGATGCAGGGAGGTTCTATCACAGACAACTTATCGTAAACTCATTCAACTTGAAACCTCAAGCTTATAATGGAATCACCTAAGACAACAATTGTCACCCTTTGCAAATCAACCAAGATCAACTAAATGAAATGCTTTTGAACTATACTACCCCCCCCCCCCCCCCAAAAAAAAAAAAAAAAAAAAAAAAAAAAAAAAAAAAAGCATTGTCTATTTAATTAATATTCCGCTTCTCTTTTCATCGCAACTTTCCAAAGCACTGCCTCCCCTTGTGAACTTTCCCTCCAATAAAATGCACTGCATCTTTTCCTCTGCGTCGAGAGCTGCAACCACGGTCCAATCAGCATATTTCCTCCGCATGAACTTCTACAATGTGATAATAATAAAAATAATGATGGTAATAATGATGATGATAATAATGATAATAATACTAATAATAATAATACTAATACTAATACTACTACTACTGATAATAATAATAATAACAATAACAAATAATAATAATAATAATAATAATAATAATAATAACAATAACAATGATAATAACAATAACAATGATAATAACAATGCTAATGATAACAATAATAATAACAATGATAATAATGATAATGATAACAAAAATAATAATAACAATAATAATAATAATAATAATAATAATATAAATAACAAAATAAATATATAATAATCATAATGATAATCATGATGCGTTATATACAAGAAAAAAAATCAAAATGATAATAATAGCACCAACAACATCAATAATAGTAATTACAATAACAAAAACAATCAACTAAATCAAACTCATCAAATATAATCCCTCTTAGACATGGACCGAAGACAAAACAGCCAAAAGAAAAAGACTCAAAATCGTCCTATAAAAAAAAAAACCTTCAATATATTTCCCTGCTAAGTAAAGTAAAGCAAAGTAAAGTAAAGTAAACTAAAAAATAAAATAAAAAAAATAAAAAAAACATCCACAA
Organism: Penaeus japonicus; assembly: GCF_977035675.1. Classification (NCBI taxonomy): domain Eukaryota; kingdom Metazoa; phylum Arthropoda; class Malacostraca; order Decapoda; family Penaeidae; genus Penaeus; species Penaeus japonicus. Next base: position 273 of record NW_028236761.1, on the reverse strand, counting down.
TGATCTCCGAGGACTGCGTTCCGCTGTATTCATCGCATTGTTGCAATCCTCCAGAGGGGTCTGGATGCGCCGGGGGAGCGAGGTGGCTGTTGTGAATGCAAATGGCTAAAACCTTTGCAATTGATATCGCAATTTGTCCACCTGGGAGAGCCAGAGCAAGTGAAACGCGTTTGATGAATTTTGTTTAAACACAATTTTTTTTTTTTTTTTTTTTTTAATATTTGCGATGTGCCCGATGAAATCATGGAGTTGCAATTGTCACGTTGCAATAGA
>NW_028236760.1:42500-47500 GCF_977035675.1 Penaeus japonicus | reverse complement strand
CACATCATGTAAAAGTACCACGAAAAAATGCCTAAACTGTGGAGGCGAACACAGAACTCTTTCTGGAAGCTGCCCTATAAGAAGGAAAGAAATCACAAAAGTCGAAGAAAAGAAGCAAGAGAAAGAAGTACAAAAAGAGTCCAGACTACTCAGTGAAGTAGTGAAAAACACTGCAAAGGCTACAGCAAAGGTCGAGAAAACGATCGAAAAGACTGCCAAAGCCACAGCCGAAATAACAAAGACGGCTATCAAAGAGACATGCAGCTGCCAAACAACCTAGCTGTCAAGACCCTGATCGCGCTGATGCACGCTCACCTGGCCAACCTTGCCCAACCAGGCTGCTTTGCAGAACAAGCAAAGCTAGCCTTGAGGAGAAACAACCTTCCCGAAGTGGACCTTCCTAACGACGTTAATTCGGCAGGCATCCTGAGGGTAATGTTGCCAACAGAACCCTCAGACACTCCCAAAGAAACCTCAGAAACACTCGAAGAAGAAGAAATGCCAGAACTGCCAGTTCTTGAAGAAGAAATGCCGCCACTGGAAGAGCCCACTGCACCAGTACCCCAGTATGTGAGGGTGCCATCCCCACACAGGTGCAAGAATGTGAAGAAGGCCAGGGAAGCAAAGGGCAAAGCTGTAGGAGTCATCCTGTACACTGCCGAGAAAAACACTACAAACGGCAATATTGATGATGATGATGTTGCAGAATACATCAAAAATGGCAGGATGAAATACTCCTACAATAATCAGAAGCTGAAATCTGATGAATGTGCCAGTATCATTGATAGGAGAATTAGGGCAGCCTCCCTAAATCTCGTTGGTGTGGCTATCACTTACCTCGACCCTGAGTCCTACAGGAAGAGGAGGAATGGCTATGATGAGTCCCAAGAGAGGCATGAAGATGGACCTGCAGCCAAATCTAAGTGAATCACACCATCACAGTAGTTCAGCAGAACGTCCTCAAGTGGACTATGGTTCGTAGGAACGAACTGTCGGGCATGTATAGAGCCCTAAATGCAGATATAGTCCTGATCAACAGTCATGGTTTGAAGGACACAGACAGGCTGAAACTGTTCCCCTACTTATGTTATCAGAGGAACAGAACTGGAGAAGCAAGTGATGGCATAGCAATAGCAGTCAGAAGAGATATCAAACATAAGATTCTCGACGACTTTGATGAAATGCTGGCAATGGAGATAAAGACCAGCAGAGGTCCTATAGTAGTGGCTACTATGTATCTGCCTCCAAGAAGGGCAATTGTGCCACTGCAAGACTTGTACAGTCTACTTCGACGAAGATTACCCACATACATAGTGGGAGACCTCAATGCCAACCATCCAATGCTAAACAATAGAGCAGGCAACATGGTTGGCAATGCTATTGCTAGAATGGTTGCTGATGGAGATCTAATCCACATGGGACCAGACTTCCCTACTTACATCACAGGGAACACAGCAACCAAACCAGATATTGCACTGTGCAATAACCAAACCCATCACAACGTGATCATGGAACCAGGCCCTGCAAGCACCAGTGATCACCTGCCCATCATCCTCAAGATATCATCCAACCCAATCCTGAAAAGCCTAAACTGTAACAGATTCAACTTTAGAATGGCTAATTGGGGAGGATTCAAGGATGAGCTCCAGTCCAAGCCTGCAGCCAACTTGAGGACTGCAACATTGGAAGAGATTGACGAGGAAGTCGATAAGTGGTACAGCGATGTTGAAGCTGCACTTGCTCATCATGTACCCAAGAGCAACCACAGGACTATCCCCCATCCAAGGCTAACAGCTGAAGTAAGACTGCTAAATATACAGTCGAATCACCTGCAGCACTATGCAGGGATTCATGGATGGACACAAGACCTGAGAGCAAGATATAGAAGCTTGCAAAGAGAACTCTCTAACCACTGGAGGAGAGCAGCAAATGACAAGTGGGAAGAACTTGTTCGAAAAGTGGAATGGGACCGAAAAGATCCACGTCCTTCTGGTCAGGAATAAAGAAACTGATGGGAAGAAGTGAAAGCAGAAGTAGCTACCTCCTCAACGAACAGGATGAGAAGATTTATGAAGAAGAAGAACAAGAAATCCTGTTCAGAAATTACTGGAGAAATTGTTTCCGAATTACCGAAGAAGAAGAGAACTTTGGCAGTGATTTCGAGGAGACCATCATAGAGGAAATAGGAAGGCACATGCACCTCCTATATCCAGAAGCTGCTTCTGACTTCACTAGACTGGACCCCACAGATCCACTAATGACCAAGATCAACCCCACAGATGTCAAAAGAACTATTCAGAGTTTCAAGAATAGAACTGCTCCAGGCAAAAGCAGGATCAACAAAACAATCCTGCAAAATCTTCCAAATAAGATGTTGCTGAGACTGGCAAACATATATAATGCCTCTCTCACTGCTGGCTACTTCCCTGACCACTTCAAGGAAGCAAGAGTCAGGATGATTCCAAAAGCCGGGAAAAATCAAGAAAAGTGGAGAACTACAGACCAATATCTCTGCTGGAAGTCCCAGGCAAAGTCTTTGAAAAGATATTGAACCTAAAATTGCGAAATCACCTGGAGATTAACGATCTGCAAAATCCCAGGCAACATGGCTTCAGACCAGGCAGAGGAACATCAACAGCCATTGCAATCATATATGAAGAAATCGCCAATGCCATGAGCGAAAGGAACCAAGTCAATGTGGTTCTGAGAGATGTGGCCATAGACTTCGACAAAGTTTGGCACACAGGCCTGAAACTTAAGATCATCAGGCTGAACTCCCGACGTCCTTGACCAAGCTATTATGTGACTTTGTTGAAAGTCGGAGTGCAAGAATAGTCGTCGGCAATACAGTCGGCGAAGCAATTCCCCTCATGAGTGGAGTTCCACAGGGAAGCTGCCTCTCACCGACACTGTTCACCATATATACAGCAGATCTGCCTGAACCATCACATGGCAGCAATCACTATATGTATGACGACGACATCACTCAGATAATCAAGTATGAAGGGAGATCGATCGAGATGATGGCACTCAGAACTGCCAGAGCCATAGAGACCATCAATCGATACGAAAGACAGTGGAAGATCTCAACCAACATGAGAAAATTCCAAGTCATTCCTGTGGCCAAATTCAAGACAGCAGATCTGATAGTGGACGAGGAAGCAGTGGACTACTGTGACAAAGGAAAGATACTAGGGCTAACAATTAGCAGAAGAGGAATTGTCCCTCACATAAATGATAGAGCAAGCAAAGCTAAACATCAGCTGAACAAGATCAGAAGGTTCCAGACACTGAGTACTGAAACCAAGCTCTACATTTATAAAGCCCTAGTGCGGCCCATCATGGAATACCCGCCAGTGCCTACTCACACCATTTCCAGAAGGCAGATGATGAAGCTACAGACTATTCAGAACCAGGCAGGAAAATGGATTCTGAATATTCGCTTTCCTGAAGTAGTCACTGCACGAGAGATCCATCAAAGACTAAGGATCGAGGCGATCAACCAGAGACTCCACCATCAAGCCACAAGAAGATGGACAAGAATCCAAGATGAGGATGAGGAGCTCTACAATCGCCTCAACGTTCGTCCAGAAGGCACACATGCCTGGTGGCCCAAAAGCCTCAGCAGAATCAATGGCATTGAAGAAGTTGAGGCCATATTCACGGCATCAGGTACAGGAGACCGATGATCAAGTAAGGAGGCAACCATGAAGAGGAGAACCTAAAGAAGAATAAAGTAACCTCAAGAGGACCTGCAAGTTCAAGAAGTTCAAGAATGAAGATTTTTAAAACACCTTTTAACCCAGACTACAAGCCAACCCACAGGGCTCCACTTCAACGTCAAGCACGGCACATCATGCATAGCAGTGAGAGGTGACGTGCGAGGTCGGCGAAGTGCAGCGTGGGCAGAGCTTCAGAATGTAAAAATCCAAAAAAAAAAAAAAAAAAAAAAAAAAAAAAAAAAAAAAAACCCTTTAAAAATAGCCTGCTAGGTGTTCTGGTTTCTGGCTGCCTCCCGAGGGGTTGACCCGGGGCTTTGTTCAGCTACTAAGGGCGCACATGCAAGCTATTCTCTGACTTCTTTCTCTGGTCTTACAACTTATCTTTTCTCCTTCTCCCCTTTCTCAGCTTTCCTTCTATCACTTTATCTCCTCGCAAAAATTTCATTTCCACTATCCCTCCAGCTCCCTTCATCACTTCCTCTTCACTTTACACAATTCCATTATTCACTTCAACTTCCTTCTCCTCAAGACCAACTCCAATAAAAAGCTAATACTCTCTTCACTCTACTTAACTTTCTAACTCTCACTTTATCTCCTCCCAAGTTTCTTTTCACTATCTCTCCAGCTCCTTTCACCACTTCCTCTTCCGCTTTACCACGCTTCAAAAAAAAAAAAAAAAAAAAATACTAACATTTTTTGGTTTTTACTAACTTAATTTATTGAATAAATAATAAAGATTCCTTATCCTTAACCCCAACCCAAGTTCCAGACCCCTTCCTCCCAACCCTCTTCAACTTACTCACCCCCACAGATAAGAAGAAGAATCATCAATCAACAAAGACTTATCACCTTCCGACCTGGCAGGCCTTCCAGAAGGTTTTGAGTGGACATGACACTTCATTTCTTAAAAAGTCAGACAGGGAGTTTCGTCCTCCCACTACTTTAACTACAACTTTCCTTCATTTTCCTGACTGTTTATCTTCATCTGAACTCTTCGTCTAACTTAACTGTCCCCTTCCACTTCGGTGGGAGTTCCAGTTATTATCCGCTCTCTCTCTCCGTGGCCGTGCTCCTCTCTTCTTCAAGTGAAGTGAACTACTTGAAGTGAATATCAAGTGAAGTGAACTAGGTGAAGTGAATACTAAGTGAAGTGACTGTTAAGACGTAATTACCGAGTGAAGTGACTGTTAAGACGTAATTATCGAGTGAAGTGAATATCAAGTGAAGTGACTGTTAAGACGTAATTATCGAGTGAAGTGAATACTAAGTGAAGTGACT
>NW_028236760.1:12500-25000 GCF_977035675.1 Penaeus japonicus | reverse complement strand
TTACACCAATTCCTCGGTTTCTCGCATCAACGCGTGTTAAAAAATCTTCAGATACATCATACTGGATATAGTATTGATGTTAATCCATCATAACACACATCATACAATTCGTGATGTAATATTTGTGGTGACACGTTCGTGATGATATTGATAATAAAATTTGAAATTGTTTCTTGATCGATAAAAGCTAAGATAATAGTGATTACAATTTATCATTTAGCATGACACCTCGATGACTATTACACCTACACCCAGTCTCGAGCTGCAAGAGGTGTGTTGCACAGTCCCGTTATGTTGATCCGTGCATTAGATAGATTGCACTGCCCTAGGCCTTGTTTAACACAGCTCAGGGTTGGATTATGTCGGGGAACATATCAGAGCCTTCAAACGGGCTGCTATGGAGGAATATAGCAACTCTCGATGGTACAGTGCTGTTTATAGTGTTTGGGGATGATAGTGATAGCGATAGTGATGGTGATAGGGATGGTGGTGATGATGAGGATGATGATGATGATAAAAATGTAGGATAAATGTGTGGTAACATGATAATGATAATGACAATGCTAATGATGATAACAATAAGGATGATGATAATGATATAAATGACAATTATGATAAGTATGCTGCTTATGATTTTAGTAATTACTGTGAAAACAGTAAACATGATAATGATAATAATGTTAATGATAATGACAATAATAATGATAATAATGATAATAACAATAATGATAATAATGATAACAATATTAATAATAATGATAATAATAATAATGATGATTATAATAATGATAATAATAATAATAATAATAATAATAATAATAATGAAAATAATAATAATAATAATGATAATAATTGTAATAATAATATTGATGATGATGATAATATAAATGATAATGATAATGATAATAATAATGGTAATGATAATATGATAACAATAATAATAAAATCAACAATAATAACAATATAATAATAGAATAGTAAAGATATCAATAAGAATGGCAACAAAAGCAGTAAAAAATAATAAAAATGGCAAAAACACCAAAACTGTTCCACCAAAAACATTACTGAAAGGAGATATACCACCGCATTGTCTCATTGTCTCAGCGATGTCACAGTGATATAGGTCTCAGCGATGTCACAGTGATGTAGGTCTCAGCAATGTCACAGTGATGTAGGTCTCAGCACTGTCACAGTGATGTAGGTCTCAGTGCTGTCGCAGTGATGTAGGTCTCAGTGCTGTCGCAGTGATGTAGGTCTCAGCGCTGTCACAGTGATGTAGGTCTCAGTGCTGTCGCAGTGATGTAGGTCTCAGTGCTGTCACAGTGATGTAGGTCTCAGTGCTGTCGCAGTGATGTAGGTCTCAGCGCTGTCACAGTGATGTAGATCTCAGTGCTGTCACAGTGATGTAGGTCTCAGTGCTGTCACATTGATGCAGGTCTCAGCGCTGTCACAGTGATGTAGGTCTCAGCGCTGTCACAGTGATGTAGGTCTCAGTGCTGTCGCAGTGATGTAGGTCTCAGTGCTGTCACATTGATGCAGGTCTCAGCGCTGTCACAGTGATGCAGGTCTCAGCGATGTCACTGTGATGTAGGTCTCAGCGATGTCACAGTGATGTAGGTCTCAGCGCTGTCACAGTGATGTAGGTCTCAGCGCTGTCGCAGTGATGCAGGTCTCAGCGCTGTCACAGTGATGTAGGTCTCAGTGCTGTCACAGGGATGCAGGTCTCAGCGATGTCACAGTGATGTAGGTCTCAGCGATGTCACTGTTATGTAGGTCTCAGCGATGTCACAGTGATGTAGGTCTCAGCGCTGTCACAGTGATGCAGGTCTCAGCGCTGTCACAGTGATGTAGGTCTCAGTGCTGTCACTGTGATGTAGGTCTCAGCGATGTCACAGTGATGTAGGTCTCAGCGCTGTCACAGTGATGCAGGTCTCAGCGATGTTACAGTGATGCAGGTCTCAGCGATGTTACAGTGATGCAGGTCTCAGCGATGTTACAGTGATGCAGGTCTCAGCGATGTTACAGTGATGCAGGTCTCAGCGATGTTACAGTGATGCAGGTCTCAGCGATGTCACAGTGATGGAGGTCTCAGCGCTGTCACAGTGATATAGGTCACAGTAATGTCACAGTGATGCAGGTCTCAGCAATGTCACAGTGATGGAGGTCTCAGCGCTGTCACAGTGATATAGGTCACAGTAATGTCACAGTGATGGAGGTCTCAGCGCTGTCACAGTGATGTAGGTCTCAGCGCTGTCACAGTGATATAGGTCACAGTAATGTCACAGTGATGCAGGTCTCGGCGATGTCACAGTGATGCAGGTCTCAGCGATGTCACAGTGATGTAGGTCTAAGTGCTGTCACAGTGATGTAGGTCTCAGCGCTGTCACAGTGATGTAGGTCTCAGCGCTGTCACAGTGATGTAGGTCTCAGTGCTGTCACAGTGATGTAGGTCTCAGTGCTGTCACAGTGATGTAGGTCTCAGCGATGTCACAGTGATGTAGGTCCCAGCGATGTCACAGTGATGTCACAGTGATGTAGGTCTCAGCGATGTCACAGTGATGCAGGTCTCAGCGATGTCACAGTGATGTAGGTCTCAGCACTGTCACAGTGATGTAGGTCTCAGTGCTGTCACAGTGATGTAGGTCTCAGCGCTGTCACAGTGATGTAGGTCTCAGCGATGTCACAGTGATGTAGGTCTCAGTGCTGTCACAGTGATGTAGGTCTCAGCGCTGTCACAGTGATGTAGGTCTCAGCGCTGTCACAGTGATGTAGGTCTCAGTGCTGTCACAGTGATGTAGGTCTCAGCGATGTCACAGTGATGTAGGTCTCAGTGCTGTCACTGTGATGTAGGTCTCAGCGATGTCACAGTGATGTAGGTCTCAGCGCTGTCACTGTGATGTAGGTCTCAATAATGTCACAGTGATGGAGGTCTAAGTGCTGTCACAGGGATGTAGGTCTCAGCGCTGTCACAGTGATGTAGGTCTCAATAATGTCACAGTGATGTAGGTCTCAGTGCTGTCACAGTGATGTAGGTCTCAGCGATGTCACAGTGATGTAGGTCTCAGCGCTGTCACAGTGATGTAGGTCTCAGCGCTGTCACAGTGATGTAGGTCTCAGCGCTGTCACAGTGATGGAGGTCTAAGTGCTGTCACAGGGATGTAGGTCTCAGCGCTGTCACAGTGATGTAGGTCTCAATAATGTCACAGTGATGTAGGTCTCAGTGCTGTCACAGTGATGTAGGTCTCAATAATGTCACAGTGATGTAGGTCTCAGTGCTGTCACAGTGATGTAGGTCTCAGTGCTGTCACAGTGATGTAGGTCTCAGCGCTGTCACAGTGATGTAGGTCTCAGTGCTGTCACAGTGATGTAGGTCTCAGCGCTGTCACTGTGATGTAGGTCTCAGTGCTGTCACAGTGATGTAGGTCTCAGCGATGTCACAGTGATGTAGGTCTCAATAATGTCACAGTGATGTAGGTCTCAGTGCTGTCACAGTGATGTAGGTCTCAGTGCTGTCACTGTGATGTAGGTCTCAGCGCTGTCACAGTGATGTAGGTCTCAGTGCTGTCACAGTGATGTAGGTCTCAGTGCTGTCACAGTGATGTAGGTCTCAGTGCTGTCACAGTGATGTAGGTCTCAGTGCTGTCACAGTGATGTAGGTCTCAGTGCTGTCACAGTGATGTAGGTCTCAGTGCTGTCACAGTGATGTAGGTCTCAGTGCTGTCACAGTGATGTAGGTCTCAGCGCTGTCACAGTGATGTAGGTCTCAGCGCTGTCACAGTGATGTAGGTCTCAGCGCTGTCACAGTGATGTAGGTCTCAGCGATGTCACAGTGATGTAGGTCTCAGCGCTGTCACAGTGATGTAGGTCTCAGTGCTGTCACAGTGATGTAGGTCTCAGTGCTGTCACAGTGATGTAGGTCTCAGCGCTGTCACAGTGATGTAGGTCTCAGTGCTGTCACAGTGATGTAGGTCTCAGTGCTGTCACAGTGATGTAGGTCTCAGCACTGTCACAGTGATGTAGGTCTCAGCACTGTCACAGTGATGTAGGTCTCAGCGATGTCACAGTGATGTAGGTCTCAGCGATGTCACAGTGATGTAGGTCTCAGCGATGTCACAGTGATGTAGGTCTCAGTGCTGTCACAGTGATGTAGGTCTCAGTGCTGTCACAGTGATGTAGGTCTCAGTGCTGTCACAGTGATGTAGGTCTCAGTGCTGTCACAGTGATGTAGGTCTCAGCACTGTCACAGTGATGTAGGTCTCAGCGCTGTCACAGTGATGTAGGTCTCAGCACTGTCACAGTGATGTAGGTCTCAGCACTGTCACAGTGATGTAGGTCTCAGCACTGTCACAGTGATGTAGGTCTCAGCGCTGTCACAGTGATGTAGGTCTCAGCGCTGTCACAGTGATGTAGGTCTCAGTGCTGTCACAGTGATGTAGGTCTCAGTGCTGTCACAGTGATGTAGGTCTCAGTGCTGTCACAGTGATGTAGGTCTCAGTGCTGTCACAGTGATGTAGGTCTCAGTGCTGTCACAGTGATGTAGGTCTCAGTGCTGTCACAGTGATGTAGGTCTCAGTGCTGTCACAGTGATGTAGGTCTCAGCGCTGTCACAGTGATGTAGGTCTCAGCGCTGTCACAGTGATGTAGGTCTCAGCGCTGTCACAGTGATGTAGGTCTCAGCACTGTCACAGTGATGTAGGTCTCAGCACTGTCACAGTGATGTAGGTCTCAGCACTGTCACAGTGATGTAGGTCTCAGCGATGTCACAGTGATGTAGGTCTCAGCGCTGTCACAGTGATGTAGGTCTCAGTGCTGTCACAGTGATGTAGGTCTCAGTGCTGTCACAGTGATGTAGGTCTCAGTGCTGTCACAGTGATGTAGGTCTCAGTGCTGTCACAGTGATGTAGGTCTCAGTGCTGTCACAGTGATGTAGGTCTCAGTGCTGTCACAGTGATGTAGGTCTCAGTGCTGTCACAGTGATGTAGGTCTCAGCGCTGTCACAGTGATGTAGGTCTCAGCGCTGTCACAGTGATGTAGGTCTCAGCACTGTCACAGTGATGTAGGTCTCAGCACTGTCACAGTGATGTAGGTCTCAGCGCTGTCACAGTGATGTAGGTCTCAGCGCTGTCACAGTGATGTAGGTCTCAGCGCTGTCACAGTGATGTAGGTCTCAGCACTGTCACAGTGATGTAGGTTTCAGCGCTGTCACAGTGATGTAGGTCTCAGCGCTGTCACAGTGATGTAGGTCTCAGCGCTGTCACTGTGATGTAGGTCTCAATAATGTCACAGTGATGTAGGTCTCAGCGCTGTCACTGTGATGTAGGTCTCAATAATGTCACAGTGATGTAGGTCTCAGCGCTGTCACAGTGATGTAGGTCTCAGTGCTGTCACAGTGATGTAGGTCTCAATAATGTCACAGTGATGTAGGTCTCAGCACTGTCACAGTGATGTAGGTCTCAGCGCTGTCACAGTGATGTAGGTCTCAGTGCTGTCACTGTGATGTAGGTCTCAGCGATGTCACAGTGATGTAGGTCTCAGCACTGTCACAGTGATGAAGGTCTCAGCGATGTCACAGTGATGTAGGTCTCAGTGCTGTCACTGTGATGTAGGTCTCAGCGATGTCACAGTGATGTAGGTCTCAGCACTGTCACAGTGATGAAGGTCTCAGCGATGTCACAGTGATGCAGGTCTCAGCGATGTCACAGTGATGTAGGTCTCAATAATGTCACAGTGATGTAGGTCTCAGCGATGTCACAGTGATGTAGGTCTCAGTGCTGTCACAGTGATGTAGGTCTCAGCGATGTCACAGTGATGTAGGTCTCAGCGATATTGTAGTGATCATTGACTTATTGATGTAAGTTGCAAGTTCATTACTTATGGAGCTTGCCATAATTAACCTTTGTACATTTGTGATAGATTACCAACGGAGTGGGCCGAGCGGTAAGCACTCTCCGAAGGCACGGTGGGTCTTGGATAAATATTGCTCGTGAGTCTTTGTTGAAAGTGTTACTCCCCGTACACCAAAAAGAGCCTGGGCACAACTCTTTAGTTAAAAACATGTAATCACAAAAAAACAAATTCATAAAACTGATATTTAATTACTTGGCATGGATATATATACATACATGATGAGATTATAGCACAACCTGCACATACAACTGGAGCACACTACTTATCTTACAAATGTCTCTCGTACCGTCCGTTGAATACCACTGGATATTTATAACACAGATATAATACAAATAAAGGCTCGGCTACGGTCTCTCTCTATATCGACTTATAGCAGGAGGTCCTCTTACCCGGCAGTCTTCCGTCAAGGATCTCTGGCTTATGGAAAGAAAACCTCACTGCTATAAGCAAACTGCCCGTTTTGGATGAGGAGAGAGAGTACCAGCAGCTTTGGCCGTGCGAGCTTGAGTCCCTTGTTCCTCTCCGGACATCTCCCTCAACGTCTTGACGGCGGCAACAAGCAGTTATGAGTTTTAAGAGGTGTGAGACCTTCTTTGCTCCAGTAATTTAAAAATAACAAAATACAATAAAATAAGAAAATAAAAAAGACGGGAAAGCTAAAACACACACATGATGTTTTATTATTTGTTGCAAGCACCATTCATTAAAAACGTTGCAACGTCATGGTGCTGGTCCCTGGTGGCCACGGGTGGAATTTCCAAGCATCCAGCCCTGCCACGAATAGCTTGGGATCCCCTAAAAGACAGCCCGTTTTCCAATCGGGAGATAATTCACTACAATATCACAGTGATGTAGGTCTTAGCGATGTCACAGTGATGTAGGTCTCAGTGCTGTCACAATGATATAGGTCTCAGCGATGTCACAGTGATGTAGGTCACAGTAATGTCACAGTGATGTAGGTCTCAGTGCTGTCACAATGATATAGGTCTCAGTGCTGTCACTGTGATGTAGGTCTCAGCGATGTCACAGTGATATAGGTCACAGTAATGTCACAGTGATGTAGGTCTCAGCGATGTCACAGTGATGTAGGTTTCAGCGATGTCACAATGATATAGGTCTCAGTGCTGTCACAGTGATGTAGGTCTCAGCGATGTCACAGTGATATAGGTCACAGTAATGTCACAGTGATGTAGGTCTCAGCGATGTCACAGTGATGTAGGTCTCAGCGATGTCACAGTGATGTAGGTCTCAGTGCTGTCACAGTGATGTAGGTTTCAGCGATGTCACAGTGATGTAAGTCTCAGTGCTGTCACAGTCATGCAGGTCTCAGCGATGTCACAGTGATGTAGGTCTCAGCGATGTCACAGTGATGCAGGTCTCAGCGATGTCACAGTAATGTAGGTCTCAGTGCTGTCACAGTGATGTAGTTCTCAGCGATGTCACAGTGATGCAGGTCTCAGCGATGTCACAGTAATGTAGGTCTCAGTGCTGTCACAGTGATGTAGGTCTCAGCGATGTCACAGTGATGTAGGTTTCAGCGATGTCACAATGATATAGGTCTCAGTGCTGTCACAGTGATGTAGTTCTCAGCGATGTCACAGTGATGTAGGTCTCAGTGCTGTCACAGTGATGTAGGTCTCAGCGATGTCACAGTGATGTAGGTCTCAGCGATGTCACAGTGATGTAGGTCTCAGCGATGTCACATTGATGTAGGTCTCAGCGCTGTCACAGTGATGTAGGTCTCAGCGATGTCACAGTGATGTAGGTCTCAGTGCTGTCACAGTGATGTAGGTCTCAGCGATGTCACAGTGATGTAGGTCTCAGCGATGTCACAGTGATGTAGGTCTCAGCGATGTCACATTGATGTAGGTCTCAGCGCTGTCACAGTGATGTAGGTCTCAGCGATGTCACAGTGATGTAGGTCTCAGTGCTGTCACAGTGATGTAGGTCTCAGTGCTGTCACAGTGATGTAGGTCTCAGCGATGTCACATTGATGTAGGTCTCAGCGATGTCACATTGATGTAGGTCTCAGCGATGTCACAGTGATGTAGGTCTCAGTGCTGTCACAGTGATGTAGGTCTCAGCGATGTCACAGTGATGTAGGTCTCAGCGCTGTCACAGTGATGTAGGTCTCAGCGCTGTCACATTGATGTAGGTCTCAGTGCTGTCACAGTGATGTAGGTCTCAGTGCTGTCACAGTGATGTAGGTCTCAGTGCTGTCACAGTGATGTAGGTCTCAGCGATGTCACAGTGATGTAGGTCTCAGCGATGTCACAGTGATGTAGGTCTCAGTGCTGTCACAGTGATGTAGGTCTCAGCGATGTCACAGTGATGTAGGTCTCAGTGCTGTCACAGTGATGTAGGTCTCAGTGCTGTCACAGTGATGTAGGTCTCAGTGCTGTCACAGTGATGTAGGTCTCAGTGCTGTCACAGTGATGTAGGTCTCAGTGCTGTCACAGTGATGTAGGTCTCAGTGCTGTCACAGTGATGTAGGTCTCAGTGCTGTAGGTCTCAGTGCTGTCACAGTGATGTAGGTCTCAGCGCTGTCACAGTGATGTAGGTCTCAGCGATGTCACATTGATGTAGGTCTCAGTGCTGTCACTGTGATGTAGGTCTCAGCGCTGTCACAGTGATGTAGGTCTCAGTGTTGTCACAGTGATGTAGGTCTCAGTGCTGTCACAGTGATGTAGGTCTCAGTGCTGTAGGTCTCAGCGATGTCACAGTGATGTAGGTCTCAGTGCTGTCACAGTGATGTAGGTCTCAGTGCTGTCACAGTGATGTAGGTCTCAGTGCTGTCACAGTGATGTAGGTCTCAGTGCTGTCACAGTGATGTAGGTCTCAGCGATGTCACAGTGATGTAGGTCTCAGTGCTGTCACAGTGATGTAGGTCTCAGTGCTGTAGGTCTCAGTGCTGTCACAGTGATGTAGGTCTCAGCGCTGTCACAGTGATGTAGGTCTCAGTGTTGTCACAGTGATGTAGGTCTCAGTGCTGTCACAGTGATGTAGGTCTCAGTGCTGTCACAGTGATGTAGGTCTCAGTGCTGTAGGTCTCAGCGATGTCACAGTGATGTAGGTCTCAGTGCTGTAGGTCTCAGTGCTGTCACAGTGATGTAGGTCTCAGTGCTGTCACAGTGATGTAGGTCTCAGCGATGTCACAGTGATGTAGGTCTCAGTGCTGTCACAGTGATGTAGGTCTCAGTGCTGTAGGTCTCAGTGCTGTCACAGTGATGTAGGTCTCAGTGCTGTCACAGTGATGTAGGTCTCAGTGCTGTCACAGTGATGTAGGTCTCAGTGCTGTCACAGTGATGTAGGTCTCAGCGATGTCAAAGTGATGTAGGTCTCAGTGCTGTCACAGTGATGTAGGTCTCAGCGCTGTCACAGTGATGTAGGTCTCAGTGCTGTCACAGTGATGTAGGTCTCAGTGCTGTAGGTCTCAGCGATGTCACAGTGATGTAGGTCTCAGTGCTGTCACAGTGATGTAGGTCTCAGCGCTGTCACAGTGATGTAGGTCTCAGTGCTGTCACAGTGATGTAGGTCTCAGTGCTGTAGGTCTCAGCGATGTCACAGTGATGTAGGTCTCAGTGCTGTCACAGTGATGTAGGTCTCAGTGCTGTCACAGTGATGTAGGTCTCAGCGCTGTCACAGTGATGTAGGTCTCAGTGCTGTCACAGTGATGTAGGTCTCAGTGCTGTCACATCACTGTGACATCGCTGAGACCTACATCACTGTGACAGCACTGAGACCTACATCACTGTGACAGCACTGAGACCTACATCACTGTGACAGCACTGAGACCTACATCACTGTGACAGCACTGAGACCTACATCACTGTGACAGCACTGAGACCTACATCACTGTGACAGCACTGAGACCTACATCACTGTGACAGCACTGAGACCTACATCACTGTGACATCGCTGAGACCTACAGCACTGAGACCTACATCACTGTGACAGCACTGAGACCTACATCACTGTGACAGCGCTGAGACCTACATCACTGTGACAGCACTGAGACCTACATCACTGTGACAGCGCTGAGACCTACATCACTGTGACAGCACTGAGACCTACATCACTTTGACATCGCTGAGACCTTCATCACTGTGACAGCACTGAGACCTACATCACTGTGACAGCACTGAGACCTACATCACTGTGACAGCACTGAGACCTACATCACTGTGACAGCACTGAGACCTACAGCACTGAGACCTACATCACTGTGACAGCACTGAGACCTACATCACTGTGACATCGCTGAGACCTACAGCACTGAGACCTACATCACTGTGACAGCACTGAGACCTACATCACTGTGACAGCACTGAGACCTACATCACTGTGACAGCACTGAGACCTACATCACTGTGACAGCACTGAGACCTACATCACTGTGACAGCGCTGAGACCTACATCACTGTGACAGCACTGAGACCTACATCACTGTGACAGCACTGAGACCTACATCACTGTGACAGCACTGAGACCTACATCACTGTGACAGCGCTGAGACCTACATCACTGTGACAGCACTGAGACCTACATCACTGTGACAGCACTGAGACCTACATCACTGTGACAGCGCTGAGACCTACATCACTGTGACAGCACTGAGACCTACATCACTTTGACATCGCTGAGACCTTCATCACTGTGACAGCACTGAGACCTACATCACTGTGACAGCACTGAGACCTACATCACTGTGACAGCACTGAGACCTACATCACTGTGACAGCACTGAGACCTACAGCACTGAGACCTACATCACTGTGACAGCACTGAGACCTACATCACTGTGACATCGCTGAGACCTACAGCACTGAGACCTACATCACTGTGACAGCACTGAGACCTACATCACTGTGACAGCACTGAGACCTACATCACTGTGACAGCACTGAGACCTACATCACTGTGACAGCACTGAGACCTACATCACTGTGACAGCGCTGAGACCTACATCACTGTGACAGCACTGAGACCTACATCACTGTGACAGCACTGAGACCTACATCACTGTGACAGCACTGAGACCTACATCACTGTGACAGCGCTGAGACCTACATCACTGTGACAGCACTGAGACCTACATCACTGTGACAGCACTGAGACCTACATCACTGTGACAGCACTGAGACCTACATCACTGTGACATCGCTGAGACCTACATCACTGTGACAGCACTGAGACCTACATCACTGTGACAGCACTGAGACCTACATCACTGTGACATCGCTGAGACCTACATCACTGTGACAGCGCTGAGACCTACATCACTGTGACAGCACTGAGACCTACATCACTGTGACAGCACTGAGACCTACATCACTGTGACAGCACTGAGACCTACATCACTGTGACAGCACTGAGACCTACATCACTGTGACATCGCTGAGACCTACATCACTGTGACATCGCTGAGACCTACATCACTGTGACATCGCTGAGACCTACATCACTGTGACATCGCTGAGACCTACATCACTGTGACATCGCTGAGACCTACATCACTGTGACATCGCTGAGACCTACATCACTGTGACAGCACTGAGACCTACAGCACTGAGACCTACATCACTGTGACAGCACTGAGACCTACATCACTGTGACAGCACTGAGACCTACATCACTGTGACAGCACTGAGACCTACATCACTGTGACAGCGCTGAGACCTACATCACTGTGACATCGCTGAGACCTACATCACTGTGACAGCACTGAGACCTACATCACTGTGACAGCACTGAGACCTACATCACTGTGACATCGCTGAGACCTACATCACTGTGACAGCACTGAGACCTACATCACTGTGACAGCACTGAGACCTACATCACTGTGACAGCGCTGAGACCTACATCACTGTGACAGCGCTGAGACCTACATCACTGTGACAACACTGAGACCTACATCACTGTGACAGCACTGAGACCTACATCACTGTGACATCGCTGAGACCTACATCACTGTGACATCGCTGAGACCTACATCACTGTGACAGTGCTGAGACCACCACTGTGACATTGCTGAGACCTACATCAATGTGACAGCGCTGAGACCTACATCACTGTGACAGCGCTGAGACCTGCATCACTGTGACAACACTGAGACCTACATCACTGTGACAGCGCTGAGACCTGCATCACTGTGACAGCACTGAGACCTACATCACTGTGACAGTGCTGAGACCACCACTGTGACATTGCTGAGACCTACATCAATGTGACAGCGCTGAGACCTACATCACTGTGACATCGCTGAGACCTACATCACTGTGACAGCGCTGAGACCTACATCACTGTGACAACACTGAGACCTACATCACTGTGACATCGCTGAGACCTACATCACAGTGACAACACTGAGCCCTACATCACTGTGACAGCGCTGAGACCTGCATCACTGTGACAGCACTGAGACCTACATCACTGTGACAGTGCTGAGACCACCACTGTGACATTGCTGAGACCTACATCAATGTGACAGCGCTTAGACCTACATCACAGTGACAACACTGAGACCTACATCACTGTGACATCGCTGAGACCTACATCACTGTGACAGCGCTGAGACCTACATCACTGTG
>NW_028236759.1:15000-17500 GCF_977035675.1 Penaeus japonicus | reverse complement strand
ATGGACGAGTGTCTCGCACCTGGCGCCTCGATGCGAGATAAACTCTTATAGAGCGCTTGATGATTCTAATCTTTGTGGGCAAAGGAGATTGCATATTCGGGGGGAGAATGTTGATTATGTTGCAGGATATATATCACATCCACTGTGGTTGGTGATTTATCAGACAAATATTTTAAATGCTGGTGGTGTGTCTCCTCTCTGGATCGGAGTGGAATTTTTTTTATTCCTTTTAGAGGTTACTTCATCTTCATTTCTATTGAGGAGAAAGCTTTCTAGGTATTTCCTTTATCTGTGTTTGGTCTTTTTAATCCGTGTGTTTGACTGGCAACAGGTGTTAAGAGAAAGGAAATGGAAGAGATATATATATTTTTATCATTTTAGTCTTTTACGTATATGTCAATAAGTCTTGTGGATATTTGTAATATTAAAATTTGATATTTTGGATGTTGATGAGCACTGTGATTGTGTCAGTCTAGAATCTAAGAAAAAGAAAAAACATTGTATTTACAATTCCCATTATTTGATCGGCAACCATCGCTTTAACTGTTATATATCAAAAAAGAGTATAAAAAATAGAGATAGATAATAAAAAAATAATGATAATAATAAAAAAAATAATGATAATAATATAAAAAAAAATAATGATAATAAAAAAAAATGATGATAATAATATAAAAAATAATGATAAAAAAAAAACTTAGTGTGTATATATAACCCCAAAGAAAAACGAAGAACACCAAAGAGAAGCGTTCAAAAGTGTTCAACTGTGCCTCACGAACACATCCTTCGCCTTCTTTAAGTCTCGACTTCATTTTCCCCGCGCCGAGATCCCCCTCTCCCCCACCCCCCCACCCTCCCACCCTCCCGACGGGGTCTCCTCCCAAAGGCGGCGAGGAGAATGACGCTAATCCGTCTTGGGTTTTGCGGAGAAACTTGCGTCCTCTTTCCGTATGATAATGTGCTTGCGGCTGCTTCTCATAATCCATTTGATTTATAGGAACATCTGTCTTGGTGGCTGGAGCAAGCAGCGAGTTCTTGCCGATGCGTTGGCGGTGATCGTAATTAGATTTGGTTTTGTCTATCGAAAATAAGATTGTAGTTGATTGTAAGGGATGTTTTTTTTTTTTTGTGTGTGTGTGTCTTGTTATTGTGGTTATCATGGTGTGTCTTTGGAGTGTTTATGATTTGATAGATTAGATCAAGACGAATGGGTGTTTCCCTTGTGAGCCAGTGTTTTTTTTTTTTTTTTTTTTTTTTTTTAGGCTTCCATGTTGCACAGAAGCAACTTGGGAAGAATGCATCGCCAATTTTGCGCCGCAAATATACTCTCATTTGTCACCGTTGATGACTAAGGCTAACTTGGACCCCCCCCCCCCTTACCCCCGCCACCACAAAAAAAATGGTGGTCTCGATTTTTTTTTTTTTTTTTTTTTTTTTTTTTTCAAGACCATCTCTCCACTTCTGGCTTTTCCAAATATTAATGGCCGACTGCCCTTTACATTTAAGGACACCATTTTAAGAAATGCAATGCAAGACGCATTTATGATAGCTTTACTGCAGGAATAGACAGCAATAAAGGATGTATATGAAACACGTGCACTGAACACAAAAACGAGAATAAGCAAACCTTCAGAATGAAAAGTCAAATACAAACAAAAACTTATCTTCATTGTCAGTGTCCTAATAGATGTTCGTGGTCCACCTGAGAACCATTCTATGGCTCACAAGTTGAATACTAATGGTTGAGGACAGTAGAACCGAGGAACTTTTATATTGCAAGGGTTGGAGTTGCAAGGGTTTTAGACCATCTGATCTGTAAAAAAAAAAAAATATGATCTTACATCATTGACATTTATCAATGACAATGTTAAGTGGACAGTGTTAGTGATTTACCTTTCTTGTAAGTCCATTCGTATGCTAGTCTTACCTTCACTCTCATCCACAGCTGCAACTTAACTGCAATTGCAAAACACATGGGCGCCTATGATCTTAGTCCAGCGTTGTTCTTCGTGGTCGTAAACAGGACATATAATGCCGAAGTGAATTATATTCGTCAATAAAGTTATCCGGTGCTCGAAAAGGTTAATATAATTACTTTTTTAACATAGTATGATGTGCTCACGTTACAAAAACAATGCGGTTACAAATACCAATGTTTATGTTGGCTAAGACTATGCACCTCATAAACTAAAGCTCATAAGACGCTAACAATAGCCCGTTGAATGTACACAACGAGTGTGCTTCTGTGTGCTAACACCTTATTCCTTGTCTATGAACAGCACATGCACAAACTGCAGATGTACAACTAAGGGTTTGTGTGCAGCGGGGATTGAATATGAATGACTCATAATGTTGAATGATTATGGGCTGAAAATGAGCCCATAGTTTTTTGTTTTTTTTTTCTTTCTTTCTTTCTTTTTTATGGTTTTACAGTATTACATTATATTATTATAGTTCCCATAGTTTTTCCTTTTTTAATTATTTATTACGGTTTTATAAT
>NW_028236758.1:40000-42500 GCF_977035675.1 Penaeus japonicus | reverse complement strand
GCAGAGACAGAGACAGAGACAGAGACAGAGACAGAGGCAGAGGCAGAGGCAGAGGCAGAGACAGGGACAGGGACAGAGACAGAGACAGAGGCAGAGGTAGAGGCAGAGACAGAGGCAGAGGCAGAGGCAGAGGCAGAGGCAGAGGCAGAGGCAGAGACAGGGACAGAGACAGAGACAGAGACAGAGACAGAGGCAGGGACAGGGACAGAGGCAGAAGCAGAGGCAGAGACAGAGACAGAGACAGAGGCAGAGGCAGAGGCAGAGGCAGAGGCAGAGACAGGGACAGGGACAGAGACAGAGGCAGGGACAGGGACAGAGGCAGAGGCAGAGGCAGAGACAGAGACAGAGACAGAGACAGAGACAGAGACAGAGACAGAGGCAGAGGCAGAGACAGGGACAGAGACAGAGACAGAGGCAGAGGTAGAGGCAGAGACAGAGACAGAGGCAGAGGCAGAGGCAGAGGCAGAGGCAGAGGCAGAGACAGGGACAGAGACAGAGACAGAGACAGAGACAGAGACAGAGACAGAGACAGAGGCAGAGGCAGGGACAGAGGCAGAGGCAGAGGTAGAGGCAGAGACAGAGACAGAGGCAGAGGCAGAGGCAGAGGCAGAGACAGGGACAGGGACAGGGACAGGGACAGAGACAGAGACAGAGGCAGAGGCAGAGGTAGAGGCAGAGACAGAGACAGGAACAGAGGCAGAGGCAGAGGCAGAGGCAGAGGCAGAGACAGGGACAGAGACAGAGACAGAGACAGAGACAGAGGCAGAGACAGAGACAGAGACAGAGACAGGGACAGAGACAGAGGCAGAGACAGAGACAGAGACAGAGGCAGAGGCAGAGACAGAGACAGGGACAGAGACAGAGGCAGAGACAGAGACAGAGACAGAGACAGAGACAGAGACAGAGACAGGGACAGAGGCAGAGCAGAGGCAGAGGCAGAGGCAGAGGCAGAGGCAGAGGTAGAGGCAGAGACAGAGACAGAGACAGAGACAGAGACAGAGACAGAGACACAAACAAACCCAAAGATTCCTTACCACACCAAAATCACATATCACGAAATACCCTGACGCAAGCTAGTCTGCAAGAAAAGATAAACTTAATAATAAACACACTGCAATAAAACACTGCGGTCAAAATGATACACCATCCAACCTAACCCAATTATTCGTAAATTTGCCAAATCCCACGCAATCATAATTAAGCTTTTCCCAAGATTTATATCAGAGCTTGAAGGCAGGATATGAATGATCTTAACACATACTTGTATCAGATCTGCTGTCTGTCGAGTCAAGGTTTGGAATGAATTACGTCGAATCGATTTAATGTGTTGGGATAAGATAGTGCGTGAGTTGTTCGGAAGAAAAGTTTTTTTAAACGTAAGTTCCCTTTTTGAGATCTATGTGATAGGAAGGGAGAGGGAGACAGAAATAGTGAGAGTGTGTTTATATATATGTATATAATATATATATATATATATATATATATATATATATATATATATATATATAAACATATATATATATAAACACACACACACACACACACACACACACACATATATAAATATATATATATATATATTTATATATATATATATATATATAATATATATATATATATATGTATATATATATATATATATATACATATATATATATATATATATATATATATATATTATATATATATATATATATATATATATATATATTTATATGTGTGTGTGTGGTGTGTGTGTGTGTTTGTTTAAATATATATATATATAATATATATATATATATATATATATATAATATATATATATATATATATATATGTATATATATATATATATATATATATATATATATTATATATATATATATATATATATATATATATATATATAAACACACACACACACACACATATAAATATATATAATAATTATATATATTATATATATATATATATATATATATATATATATATATATTATGTATTATATATATATATATTATATATATATATATATATATATATATATATATATATATAATATATATATATATACTCTGAGAATGAGAGTTAGTTTGAGGGTGATGGTGAAAGAGAGAGAAAGAGAGGAGAGATAAATAATTAAGAGTAAGAGAAAGAGAAAGAGTAAGAGTAAGAGCGAGAGCGAGAGCTAGAGCAAGAGCAAGAGCGAGAGCGAGAGCAAGAGCAAGAGCAAGAGCAAGAGCAAGAGCAAGAGCAAGAGCAAGAGCAAGAACAAGAGAAAGAGAAAGAGAAAGAGAAAGAGAAAGAGAGTAAGAGCAAGAGTGTAGAGGGATACTCTAACACTATAAGACACTTCAAGGTCATATCCACCATCCCGGTTTCCCGAGAACCTTCTAGAGGGAAGGTAATCAGAAATCAGCCTTGTCCCCAGCGGGATGGAGTCTTGTCCTCTAAGCCTGCACGTTAATGACACCCGGAACTAGGACGGGGGTGAGGGGGGAAGGGGGGAGGGGGAAGGGGG
>NW_028236758.1:15000-32500 GCF_977035675.1 Penaeus japonicus | reverse complement strand
AGAAGAGAAAATAAAGAGAAGAGAGAAAGAAGACGAGGAAGGAGAAAGCATTATGATAGAACCCTATTGAAACATCCTTCCCGGTTCAAGATGGTTCTAGAAATGGAACCAAAGGGAACCAGATAATTAGATAACCTACAGATTAACGACAGTGCGTGTCATAATAATGATGATAACCGTCTCGCTAATCACGTCGGTTCATAGTGAGAAATAGGATGAAAATCAACATTTGCAACAATCACGATAACGATAATAAACCTCAAAAAATATACAAATACAACAAATACAACCGTACCCCCCAAAAATTACCCCACGTTTATTTATTTATTTTTATCCCCATCGAATATAAATCACACGTTTTAGAAACCTCTATTATATCGAAAACAGTAAGAGTAAAGATTTCTTTTCTTTGTAATAATACGAACAAAAACATTCTTAAAAGAAGGCGGGTGGAGGTGAGAACAAACAGGTGTTGTGCGCGAGGGAAGATAACATAACGCCCGCCCGTGTAATGAGGGTGGTCGTTCTTACTCACACACCTGTTCTTTGCTGTACTAGGTCTCTTTCTCTCTCTCTCTCTTTCTCTTCCCCCCCACCCAAGCACCCCTCCCACCCTCACTCTCTTCTTTTCACTTTTATGTATTGAATCTCCTCTATCTGTATATCTGTCCTGTCTTTTTTTTTTTATCCTCTTTTTTTTTTTTTTTTTTCTTATTATTTTTTCTTTCTTTCTTTTTTTTTTTTCTTTTCTTTTCTTTTTTTTCTGTTTTTTTCTTTTTTTCTTTTTCTTTTCTTCTGTTTTTTTTTTTTTGTTTTTTTTTTTTTTTTTTTTTTTTTTTTTTTTTTTTTTTTTGTTTTTTTTCTTTTTTTTTTATTTTTTTTTTTTTTTTATTTTTTTTTCGTTTTTCTTGTTTTTTTTTCTGTCTGTGTCTTGGTCTCCCAACATTCGCGTATTCTTTCCCCCTATCTCGTTCTCTATCTCTCTGTTCGCTCTATTTCTCGTTTTTATTCTCTCCATTTTTCTTTCTTTTTCTCGGTCATTATCTCTCCTATTCTTCTCTTTTCTTTTTTTCCTCTACTCTCTCTCTCTCCTCTCTCTTCTCTCAGCCAGAATCTCGCCTCACATCTTTTCTATACTCTTCGTACTCTCTCTCTCTCTCTTTCTCTCCTCTATCTCTCTTTCCATCAGACTTTCTATCAATAATTCTTTCTTCTTCTTATCTCTAAAAACTCAACATTGGTGTTGTTGTGGAGTCCTACCTCACACTCATCATCATCTCTCTTCTTCCTCGACTTTTCACTATCTTCTCTCTCTCACCAACCACTCTCTCCTCTTCTCCTTATCCCCTTCTCTTCGTCTCTTCTCTCTCTCCTCTCTTGCTCTTGCTATCACCTCACTCTTCTCCTTTCCAAGGACCTCTGATCTTCTTCCTCTTCTCATTACCTTCATTCGTGTCTTCTCACACTCTACAAATTTTCCCTTCTCTCTACCACTCATCCCTCCCCCCCCCCACCCTCCTACAGATCCCATCAAGTCACCTCTTCCATTTATCATCTTCTCCTACCTAACTCCCTATTCACTCTCAATCTCAACCTCTCTTGAAGCTTCATTACTCTAACACCTAGCAGAAACTCTATCCCTCTCACTCCTCTCTCTCCAATATACTATCTCACGCCGATTTTCTTCTCTCACTCAACCTTAACTCCGACTTTCTTCTTCTCTCTCCTACTCCTCTTCTTTACTATATCTCTCCCCTTCTTCATTCCCGAACTCTCCATCTCTCACCCGTTTCTTTCATCCTATATTACCTTACATTCTACTCTCGGTGATACTCGTCTCATTCTCCTCCCTACTAACCTCCCTTTCTCACTCTAATATCTTCTTCATCTCTGTCTCTACTTCTCTCGTATCTCTTTCCCTCTCTCCATACAATCCCTGTACTCCTCACAAATCCAAATCTTCCTCTTTCTTCATCTCTTTCTCGCTTCCTTCATCTCATCTTCTCAATTACCCTTCTCTCCTATCCTTATGCCTCGTCTTCTCACCTTCTCTTTCATCTAATTCTGTTCGTCCTCTCTCCTTCTCTCTCGTCATTCGCTTTCCTTCTCATCTCCAATTACTTTCTTCATCTTTCTTCCTCTCGTCAGCATTCAGCCGAACTCTCTTTTGCCCTATGCCCTCTTCTCTTCTGTATTCTCTCACTCATTTGCATCTTTCCTCTCTTCTTCTTCCTCAATTCAGTTCTCTCTCTCTTCTTCATTCTAAAAACATCTTATTTTACGTCCTTTCCTCTCTCTATCCACTATTCATCTCAAATATCCCACCATTCTCTAACTATCGATTTGTTCATCTCTCTCTCTCCATTATCCTCCTTTTCTTCAGTTCTCCTCGTTCAGCACTTGCCTCTCGCTCTCTTCTCTCCCCTCTCTCCTCTTTTATGCCTTCGTCAATCTTCTCTTCTCGCCATCATATAATCCTCCCCCTCTCTCTTCTTCGCTCCTTCTCCTCGCATCGATCACATATATCCCCTTCAGCCCTTCGTCTTCTTCTCTCTCGTTCTCTTCTTTTCTTTCTTCCTCCTTACTTCTCTCTCTCTCTTTTCTCTCTCCAATCTCTCTATTGTTCTCAAGACCCCATTCTTACTCGACTCACTCCTCCCAACCTGTTGTCTCCTCCTTTTGTCCTGGCTCATTCCCGATGACTTTCTATTCTCCTCTCTCTTCTCTTTTTATAGTCCTTCCTACCTGCTCTCTCTTTCATAACCATCTCTTCTTCATTCTTCTTCATACACATTCTTTCTTTCTCATTCTTCTTCCCTTCCATTATCTTATCCCCCCCCTCCCCCCCTGCCCCCCCCCCCCCCCCCCCCCCCCCCCCCCCCCCCCCCCACCCCCCCCCCCCCCCCCCCCCCCCCCCCCCCCCCCCCCCCCCCCCCCCCCCCCCCCCCCCCCCCCCCCCCCCCCCCCCCCACCCCCCCCCCCCCCCCCCCCCCCAAGGGGGGGCCCCCCCCCTTTTTGGGGGGGGCCCCCCCCCCCAGGGGCGGGGGGGCCCCCCGGGGGGGGGGCCGGGCCCCCCCCCCCCCCCCCCCCCTTGGGGGGGGGGGGGGGGGGGCGGGGGGGGGGGCGGGGGGGGCGGACACCCGCACCCCCCCCCCCCCCCCCCCCCCCCCCCCCCCCCACCCCCCCCCCCCCCCCCCCCCCCCCCCCCCCCCCCCCCCCCCCCCCCCCCCCCCCCCCCCTTGGGCCGCCCCCCCCCCCCCTCCCCCACCCCCCAAACCCCCCCCCCCCCCCCACCCCCCCCCCCCCCGCCCCCCACCCCCCCCTTTTTTTTTTTTTTTGGGTTTTTTTTTTTTTGAGGGTTTTTTTTTTTTAGTAGGTTGGTGTTGTGATGTGGGGTTTATGGTAGAATTTCCAGCCTGTTTGACGTTCCCAATCGCAGAAAAAGCTAACTTGCAAATCACGAAATCTATCTCACCGACACTAAACTCTCCACACTCCCTCCCAATTACTACTTCCGTCTCTACTTTCTACTAAACACCTTACACAAACTCTCACAACTCACTAAAACCACTTACTCCCCACATCTCTACTCTATCTCCAACTTCTACTCAATCTTAATACATTCACTCAACCAACCCTCATTCTAAACCCAACCTTAACAAAACACCATACCCAAAGTCACCAACACTTACTACTCTACCACAATCAACACACACACGACGTACGGGCAACTAACACAATCACTCCCTTCCACACCACCTTCCTCAATCTAACACAACAAACCACCCACAACCACATACAAAACAAAACAGACTTACACACTACACAACATAAAACACACACTAACAAACAAACACCACCACCCACACAACACACAACAACCTACCCGAACCACACCACAACATGACAACCCAACACACACTTTCACCCAACACAAACGCACACAGACCAACAACCCACTCTAGTCCACATAGACAACCACACACACACACCACCAGATAAAACCCATCGGCAACATCACTCACCAACCACACTTCCACAACACCCATACCACACTAAAGCCACCACACCCACACTGCTGAACCAAACACTACCACCAAAATACCCAACAACACACACCAAACACACTCACAAACAACTCCAAGCATAGCCCTCTAACAAATTCCAAAAACCTCAACCCAAAACCGTGACACACACAATCCACCCACCCCCCCAAAACCCAAACGCACCACCACAACCACCACAACAACAACACCAAGCACACACAACAATAAACACCAACCCAAACACACCACCAACACGAGCACACCTAACAAAACAACCAGCACGACCCCCCCCAACACGAACCTACAGACACACACGCCACACACCACCCATCCTCACCGGCCTCACACACACCAGCATCCCACCCCACAAACCACCCCACACCCGACCACAACAACACCCCCCCACTCTCTCTGATCGACAACCCCCCCAAATCATCACGCGACCACCCCCCCCACATCCACCTACTACTTACCGTCACCCACCACACCACCTATCACCACCACATCGTTAACTCCAGGATCTACTACCAAATTCACACACACTCCTCAGATCTCACATTTCACACAAACATCATAGAACTACCACCTCACTAAACCCTTCCGATGACCACTCACACTCACACAAAAAAACACTCCTCCAACCACCGCACACTACACACACAACAAACCAACAAGATAAAACCCACCAACCACCCTCGCTCCTCGCCATTCACACGATCCTAATCCATCTCCTTCACACCCCCACACTACACTAAACCTCATACCCGAAACGAAACACCTCCCCCACCAACACACAACGAGAACTACACCTCAAACCCATAACACAGACACCACACCAACCAACGAACCACCTTACTACCACCCAACCCAGATACCATACATCATTCTCGCATCAATCACTCTGTCCCCAGACACTCTCTTCAAATTCTCACTCATTCCTCCCCAATCCCAGGGATCCCTCTTCATGTCTCTAATCACTACTTCTCGCTCGCTCATTCCTCATTACTTCTGCTCTCTCTCATCTCATACTCTCTCTCATCATCACTCTATACATCATTACTCATGTGTTTCCTCCATCCCAATCTTGTCAATCACTCAACGTCTCCACGAACCTCCTCCTCTCCTCGTCTCAGGCCAAGACAACCTTCCTCCCCACTCGAGTATCACTGCCTCTCGTCTCTCTCTTCGAGCCAATTCTCTCTCCAGCACTCCTATAAACCTCCGATCACTCCCACTCAGGAGCCAACCCTCCCATCTTAATCATGCTCATAGCCACGCTCACGCATGCAATCCCCTCGTTCCCCTCTCCACCCTCAACGCTCCGATCCTCAAGCGGCTCCTCCTCTTTCGTCATACGGTGTCCAACGCACATCGCTCTCAAATGTCCAGTTCCTCTCCCCACTCGAACTCATTCGCCCCCTCCCTTCCATCTCACCCTCTGCGCACTCCTCTCTCACAACGCACCTGCGAACACGACACGGAGTCACTCCGCACTCTCACCACCGGACGGCCTCCTACCTCCTCTCTCACACCGACATCTCATCTCCTCATCCCTGCTACACCATCTCTCCCCAAACCGGTCTACTCGCCCCCTTCCCTAATACCCTCAATCGAGCTTTTCCATCACTCTGAACACCCTCTCTCTCCACACAGCACCACCGACCCTCTCTCCACACACGATCCCCCTAGCAGCCTCACGAATCGCGCCGAACTTAACTCTCCCTCTCGTCCGTCCAGTCCACCAGCTCAGACCCGCCTATGACTCCGACCCGCCACCACACCTTCGTGAAAAGCTCCCTGACGCGGGTTGGTCAGTATCTCCACTGTACTCCCCGACCACCTGTATCAAACCTCCGAATCCGTCATCAGTTCGGATTTTCCGCACCCGTCCAATCTCCATCTATCCTCCTCAATGTATGTAACACCTCCCACAATACACCTAGCTCAACCTCATACCACAAATACAAACGCCAGAACCACACCTATAATCTTCACTCCCCTCACCCACACTCCCATCCTCTTCCCTCGAACTCGTCGATCTTCTCCACAATCAGATTTCGTCGCGACCTATCATCACCGTGCCACCTCATCTCTCTCATCTCTCTTCTCAAATCTCCACAGGCTGTTCTTCACCTTCTTCCCCTTCTTTCTTTTCTTTATTTATGTTTTTTTCCCCTTTCCCCTTTTTCTCTTTCACTCTCTTCTTTTTCTTATTTTTTCTATCTTACAAAAACCAAACACAAAACACACTACCCCCAAAAGAAAAAAAAACCCCCTAACAAACCCCCCCCCCATATCCCACTCACTCCACAACACCCCCCGGACTCCCACCCGGCGGAAATGAAAAGTAAGCTCTCCCACACCAACCTCTCGTCATTGCCCCGACCATTCAGGTTCTCCCTGGTTCATCGGGGCAACCATCCCCATCACAGCCCATCACGTATTAAGCTAAGAACTCAATTCTCCTAGATCATCACCAAGTGCCACTCCTCCGAGTCTCCTCGGACTCTTCCATCAACACCTCTCTCAAGTAACCTCCTCCCACTTCAAGATCTCGCACAGCAGTCACGGTCACGTCTGTGAGCCCTAGCTCTCCACTCAATCCAGACCTTCCCATCACTCAACCCTACACTTGACTGCTACTCTCACGCGCCACTTCCTAACTCCTCTCCTCATACTTCTTGCATTCTGACTACTCATCCGTCTCTTCCCCTAGTCTCCCCCCCATCCACTCTCATCCCTCTCTCTCTCGGGGTCTCGACTCGAGCCTCCGTTCACGGTTCACCCCCATCACTAGTCTCCTAATCACAACCTCCCTATCTCTCATATTCATTCTACTGAAAACGCCACCGCATCCCCCCGTTCTCTCTGCGTCTCTTCCCACAAACGTCTCATCTTCCTCTCTAATCATCACCCCTTCTAACTCAACTCTGAACGATCATCCCTCTCTATCTCAAGCTCTTGCGCCCACACCTCGTTCTTTCCACTCTCTAATCTCTCATCATCTCTCTACTCAATCTCACAGACCCTCTCTCGTCCTTCCCCCATTCCCTCTACACACCTCTCTCATTCTCTCTTCCTCTCATCTTCCATCGTCCTCATTGGTCCCTCTCTCATTCTCACTCTTCTCACTCTCCTCTCGCCTCTTCCATCTCTCTCGTCGCTCTCCACATCCTCTTTCTCCTCTCATTTCACTCTCCTTACTCTCTTCTCTCTCGCCTCCCTCATCACTTCCTCCTTTCCACACGTACATCTTCATCTCTCACTCTCTCATCCTCATCACTCCTTCCCCCTTTCCCATCTCTCCTTCTCTCTGAATTTCGTCCTCTTCCTGTGGACTCGCTACGATTCCTCTTCTCATCTCAATACACTCTCACGTCCTCTCAGAGTCTCTGCCTCACCTTCTCTTCCTTACCCACATTCTCTCCTCCACCGTCTCTCTCACCCCCTCCTCTCTTCTCTACATCGCCCTCCAACATTACTCCCCCCCCCCTACTATCTCTTCCCTTCGAGCCCCGTTACACTGCGCCACACGTCCTCCACTCCCACATCTCAGCACCCCCACCCACGAGTTCTCTCGCACGAGCCTCTCCACATCACACATCCCTCGGCTTCTCCGGGTCCCAGCCGGTCTCTTCTCCAATCTCCCACCGCCTCGACTCGCTCCAAGGGTGGGTGTATCACAAACCCCTCCCCACACTCTCGAACTACCGTCCAAACCACTCTTCACTCCAACTTTCTCACACTCTCATCCCCATTCTCACCTCATAACCTCCCCGCCATTCTTTTTAAATAAAAAAAAAAAACGGTTGGACACCTGAATCATCGCATTTCAAATATTTCGATGACCAACAGAAATATTTTTCGTTTACAATTCTAATATAACTGTTTCTCTCTCCACTCATCCCTCCCTCTCTCACGTGGTACTCCTCGTTCCCCCTTCTCAATAGTCTCTGCTCTATTCTCCCCCCTCTATTTCTCTCCTCCCTCCCTCATTCTCTCTCCTTCTCTCCTCCCTCATCCCCTCTCTCTCCTTCTCTCCTCCGTCTCTCCTTCTTCTCGTCCTCTCTCTGCTCTCACTACCTCTCACTATGTCTCTTCGCCCTGTCCTCTTATGCTCTGTCTTTTGGGGGTTTTTTTTCTATCTCAGTCTTGCTGGTCTGTCTTGACTACTGTCTCTGCCGCGCTAGAAACAAACAAGACAAGTTAAACTTTGTTTTTTTTTATTATTTTTTTTTTTTCGGGTCCTTCAACAAAGGACTGGGGTCTCCAACTGTCTTTTTTTCCTCACTGTCCCAAGACCCACTGTCCTCTATTTCCCTTCTTCTCTCTTCGCTCTCGCTCTTTCTCTCTCGATCTCCTCCTCTCTCTCCTCTCTGTCTCCTCTCTCCCGCTCTTCGTCCTTCCGCCTCTCTCATCTCTCTCTCCCTCCTCTCTTTATCCTTTTCCTCTCTCTCTCTTCATTCTCTCTCTCTCTCCCCCCTCTTCTTCTTCTCTCTCCTTCTTTCTCCTCTCGCTCGTTCTCTCTCTCTCGTCTAAAAAATCGTTATCTCCTCTGATATCATCCTCAAATATTTCTCTCTCGTACTCGTCTCCTCTATTAATTACTCTCTCTCTCCTTCTCTCTCTCTTCTCCATTCTCTCTCTCCTCTCTCCTCTTTCCCTCTTCTTCTTTCTCTCTCTCATCTTCTCTCCTATCTACTCTCCTTTTTTTTCTATCTTTCTCTCTCTCTCTCTCTCTCTCTCCTCTCTCTCAATCTCATCTTCTCTTCCTCTCTCTCTCGCTCTCTCTCTCTCTCTCTACACGACTCACTTCTACTCTCTTCTTCTCTTCCTACTTCCTCTCTTGTCATCTCTCTTAGTCTTCCTGTCTCTCTTTCTCTCTCTCTTTCTCGCCCACTCTCTTTCTCTAATAAAAAAAACAGCCTTCGTGGTATATTTCAGCAGGGAAAGAAGTAAAGCAGGCTCTGGTGCGTACCTGCTTTCCTCTAAATGACCTTCGATGCCACACTTTGTTACCGGTCCTCTCTGGATATTTCCCTCTCTCTCTCTCTCTCTATTCCCGCTTTTCTGCACCTGTCTCCGCTCTTCTTCTGTCCTCATTTCCTCACTCCTTATCATCTTACTAATCTCCTCCTTCTCAAGCCGGTCATCTCTTCTCTTCTCTCCTCTCTCCCTCTACAGTCTCTCACGTCAAACACTCTCTCTCGTCCTTCCTCCATCCCTCACTACTGCCCTTCTCTCATCACATCTTTCATCAAACCTCAACTCACCCAGAACGTTCCATCACAACCCCCCCCCCCCCCCCCCCCGTTGGAACTCGGCGACCTTTCCTCAAACTTCGCTCCCAGGCTCGTACCCGAACAACCAATCCGACAACCCCGGGAGATCGATCTATCCCCTCTCCACGGAGACAATCTGTATCTCTCTACCTTCATCTCTTCTTTTCTCTTTTCTCTTTGGTCTCTTCTCTCTCTCTCTCTCTTCGTCCTTCTCATCTCACTCTCTTCTTCGCTCCTCCTCATAGGACCCCTTTCTCCGTCATCCCACTCTCGATCCAAGATCTTTCGAAATTCTCTCCTCACTCTCTTCTCAACTCTCTCCTCTCTCTCGCTCTTTCCTCTCTCTCTCTCTCTCTGTCGTCTTCACCTCCCTCCATCGGTTATTTCTGCTCTCAGGGTTGGCACTTTCTCACTACGTAAGGCGTCTCTCTCTCTCCCCCCCTATATCTCTTCTCTATCTATCTACCCCCCGCCCCCCCCCCCCCCCCCCCCCCCTGGGGGGGCTCCCCCCCCCCTTGCTGCTCTCCCAACAAACTTATTCTTCTCCTCTCTCACCCCTCTCCAATCCACAATTTCCTCTCTCTCTCTCTCTCTCTCTCTCTCCTCTCTCTCGTCTCTCCTCTTATCTCTCTCTCACTCACAACTGACAGTTCTAAACTTCGACCTCAACCTACACCTGCTCTCTCAATCGTACGTCTATCTACATCAGTTCTCCCTCCTCTCTGCTCATCTCTCTCTCTTCTCGTCCCCATCTTCTAATAATATCCCCTCCCATCTCCTACATTCTCTCTCCTTCCTCTCTATAACCCTCCCTCTCATCTCGCCCTCCGCTCCTCATTCTATCAATTCTCTTCTCGTCTAAATCTCGACTCTATCGAGTTCTCTCTCACTCTGATCACTCTCACCTCTCCTCTTCTTCTCAGATTCTCATGTGTTCTCTCCTCTCTCTGCAGTTCCCCCTCTCTCCTGGTCTCTCACTCCACATCACCGCCCCGTCTCTCTACTCAGTACTCTCTCCTCATCTAGCTCTCTCCCCGCACTCTCCCTCTCTCTCGTCATTCTCCCTCTCCCTCTCCCTCTCTCTCTCTCATATCTCTCTCCTCCAACGACTCCGGCCCGTCTCTCGTCTCTCTCTCACTCTCTCTCTCTCTCTCTCTCTCTCTCTCTCTCATTCTCCCACCCCCCCTCTCTCTCTCTCGCATCTCTCCTCTCTCTCTCTCTCTCTCACTTTCACTCTCCCTCTCCCTCTCCCTCTCCCTCTCCCTCTCCCTCTCCCTCCCCCTCTCCCTCCCCCTCCTCCCCCTTCCCCTCTCCCTCCCCCTCCCCCTCCCCCTCCCCCTCCCTCTCCCTCTCTCTCTCTCTCTCTCTCTCTCTCTCATATTCGACTCTCTCCCTTCTCACTCCTCCCCCTCCCTCTCTCTCTCACACTCCTCCCACTTCTCTCCCCACTCTCCTCCACCTCCCTCTCCTCTCCCTCTCCCTCTCTTCGTCTTTATCTCTCCCTAACGTCTCTCTCTCACTTCGGATAAATCTCGTTCTTCTCTCTCTCTCTAGAGGCTTCCACTCCTCAAACCATCCTCCATGGCACACTGGCTTAGAACTGTAACGTCGTTCCTCCTTAAGGTTTCATATGATCCTATACTACTGAATTGAAAAGAAGAATTCAAAAGTATGTTGTTTCTTTAAGCCTGATAATTTCTGCAATATTCCGTTTTTCGCCTTCGGTAAAACGAATTTACGAGAGCATTCAAACATTGCATTGAGCAAAATATTCCCAATCTTAAACCAGATTGTCTAACTCTCACTCTCATCTCTCTCTCTCTCGCTCTCGAGAGCACGTTCTCTCTTCCTCTCACTCTCTCTCTCTCGGCATTCACTCTGTCCTCGCCAGTCTCATGCACTGTCACTCTCTCATCCTCCTCTCACACCTCCTGCTCTCCCACTCGCAGGTCTCCTTTAATCTCACCTCTCCTCCACGCTCTCCCATAGCCCAACTCTCCTCTCTCTTATCCATCCAGATCTGTCTCTCCTCTCGTCATCTCGTCATAGGCCGTTCCTCTCCTCCAGCTCCCCCTCCTTCACTCAGGTGCGCACCCAGCTCTAAGTACCAGACTCTCACCATCTTCAACTCTGTCCCACTCTCTCTCTCATCGTTTCTCGAACCTCGCATCGTCTCAATCCAGAGCTCTTCTCTCTCTCAACTCAGTCTCGTCCGCTCTCTCCTCTCATCTTCTCTCTCATCTCACACACCTCTCTCTCTCTCTCTTCTTAGAAAAGAAGAAGAAAAAGAAAAAGAAGAAAAAGAAGAAAGGAAGAAAAGAAAAAGAAAAAAAGAAGAGAACAAGAAGAAAAAGAAGAAGAAAAGGAAGAAGAAAAGACACAGAAGAAGAAAAGAAAAATAAGAAAAGGAGAAGAAGAAGAAGGGGAAAAGTCGTTCGCACCAGTTTTCCGAAGGCCGGAATTACACCAGCTTCGTTTCATTAACTTT
This sequence comes from Penaeus japonicus, assembly GCF_977035675.1. Lineage (NCBI taxonomy): Eukaryota > Metazoa > Arthropoda > Malacostraca > Decapoda > Penaeidae > Penaeus > Penaeus japonicus. The sequence goes on along the minus strand of NW_028236758.1, from coordinate 20,684 downwards.
CTGACTAGTTGGCACGACTCGCTCGTAAAACTGCCACTTATTTTCCTATCAATCACGACGGTATTTCGACGAGCTACTCTGTCACCTCGGCGTTTTCCTTATTCATTTGGGGACAGCCTTTTTTTTCTTCTTTTTTCCTTGTTTTTTCTGGAAAGTTTTTTTTTTTTTAAGTGGTTCTGCTTTTTTTTTTTTTCTTTTTTTTTTCTTTTTTTTTGCCTGGAAAGCTTTTTTTTCTTTTCCTTTTTTTTTTACTTTAAAGTGGTTCTGCTTTAAGTGAAGTCCGTGTCCCGGCAGCGCATCACACGGTGAGATACGGCACGGCACTTCATCGTATCGCTCGGCGCATCGTATCGTATTCACACCGTATTATATCTTATCAAGGACGGACATGCAATAATGCAAAAAGATATTATTTATCGCTTCGTCCTGTAATTTCGTTTTAGGCAGATTTTTTTTTTTTTTTTTTTTTTTTTTTTTTTGAGGGGGGGTACTTCTAAGTTTGGGAGAGTTCATGTTTCTGCTGTAACGTGCTGGATATTATGTAGTATCGTATATTATATGACTTTGAAAATTGTATTGCTATTAGACACAAAGCGACACAAAAGCGATTTTTTAATTCTCAATCTTGCAAATTCCTTTTGGATGTATTGGTGTATTGAAGAATGTTGAAGATATTTCATGCACACACACACACACACATACAGATAAGGAAAAATCGCTAGCGCGCTCTAGCTGCGGCGCTCTCGCCTCGCGCGCGCGCTCGTCTGCCGCGCTCGCGCTCTGCTCTGGCGCTCTCTGTAAGCACACACACCACACTACTCACACTCTAACACACACACTTCGCGCTCGCGCGCGCGCGCGTTCGCGCGCGCGCGCGCTCGCGTGCGCGTCTCGCGTCGCGCTCGCGCTGGCGCTTCTGTGCATCTCGCTCCTCCCTCACTCCCGCTCCCCCGCCCTGCCAGTCCGCTCGCGACCGCGCGCTCGGTCGCCACCCACACCCACCAAACAAGAGTTCTCTATACTACATATTTATATATGGACATATACATAACAAACAGTTCACTTCATAAATATGTGCTTATCCCAGTAACGAATTGAACATATTGCTTGCATGCTTTCGTCTGTGGGTTCTCACTGTCCGACATTGCAATATCTGTTAATAAGGTATAATTGCACAGTCACAATATTCAGTCATCAGATATTATAAAAGTTATTCGTAGCCACACACCCAATATAGGAAAACGATCTTCACTAACATATGATAATGCTAATATTCAGCATGCAACTAAACCAAAAAAAAAAAAGGACTTGATCACGGCCCTGCATGTCAACCAACAAGATCAATAAAAAGATAGAAGCAGTCCTTGCAACTCTTAGAATGCAAGGCAAATATTCCTGTGGTTATCCTGCGACCAAACGGGGAGTAGGTAATTGAGAAGGTAAGAGTTTATGCTGGATTCCTCCATTGTGACCAGGTTGACGGGATAGGCCGGCTTGTAGCAGCGGGGTTCCAGGGGACGAGGTGTCCGGTGTTCTCTGACGCACAGGCATTTGGGCAAAGTTAAAATTCTTGGGATTTTTTTGGTTTGAGAGTTGACTCTGTTGATATGGATATAAATGTAGAATTATGCATACACATACACACACACGTGTGTTTATATATATATATATATATATATATATATATATATATATATATATATATATATATATATGTATATATATGTATGTATAATATATATATATGCGCGTGCGCGCGCGCGCGCGTGTGTGTGTGTGTGTGCATGAATAATGTATACATATGTATACATACATATATGTATATATATATATATATATTTATTTATATACGTATATATATATATTTATAATACATATATATGTGTTTGTACATTTATACATACATACATACATATATATATATATATATATATATATATATATATATATATATATATATATATATGTCTCTGTGTGTTTAGGGGATGGGGGTGTTATACTGTAGATATATAATTATATGTTTTTACTTATCTATATATTTACTAACTCGCTCCCTTTCTCTCTTTACAGGTAACTGCCATTTTTGAGTGGACGTGTTTTGGTTTGCCTTCAGGTGAGTTTGTTTCGACAAGTATATGCCATGTGTATATATGTATGTATGCTTGTATATGTATATGTGTGTATGTGTGTAAATAGGTATATGTGTATGTATATATATAATATATATATATATATATATATATATATATATATATATATATATATATATATATACATATACTTATATATATAAATATATATATATGTGTGTGTGTGTGTGTGTGTGTGTGTGTGTGTGTGTGCGTGTGTGTGTTTATGTATGTTTATTTATAAGTAATCTCTGATCATCCGCGCAGTTAGGAAGTAATGCTAATTGGGTATCAAAACGAGGATGATTACTATACATTACATTAATTTTTCATTATTATCATTATTATTATTGTTGCTGTTTGTGTGGGTGTTATTATCATTATTATTATCATTACCATTACAATCATCATTATTATCATTATGATAATTATTACCATTAACATCATCATCATCAATAATATTATTATCATATATATTTCCGTTCTCTTTCCGTATTGCTTCGTCACATTTACCACGAAAATGTTAATTAACAATCTACTTTCACGTGACAATGGGGAAAAAATCACAAATTCCAAACAATTATTAATCTCAAAATGCAATTGTAATATAATCTGAGAGATTTTTCTTTTTTTTCTGCAGAGAATAACAGTCATTACTTTGTGTTCCGGTAAAGCCCCTTTAACAAAAAAATAAAACATAAAAAAGAGGAATCGTAATTAGAGGGTATTAATTATTAAAATCTTCATTTATCTATTTTTTTCACTCTTATCAAAATGAGAAAGGTCACACATTGGTGAAAGGGATATTATTCTCTGTTGCAAATTAATGTGACCATCTAGTTGATATGGAATTGAAAAGTCATCTTTTTGTCCCATATTGCAAATTGAAAATATAAATGCAATCATCACAATTGACGTACAAGGGACTGGTTACTTTTTTTCTGAAAATGTTGTTTGTCGCGTCTAATATGATTAAAACTACACCCAAGTTTTTTTTTTTTTTTTTTATTAAAACAAAATCGAGATAAAAACTAAAAAAAATATTTATATCTAGTTATTTTTTTACGCGATAAACAAAATACAGAACCATTTCGCAATTACCAGTTATGACACAAGGAAATATAACCCACGCAAACATGGACCCGAAAACTCTATTTCTCTATCATTTCAACAAATTCATCTTTGGTACAAAAATAATCCCACAGAAGTTGTGATTTGAACTTTCAACTTCAGAAGTTATCATACACCCACGAGTTGATCACTTACTCCTTGTAAATGGTCGAGAAAACAACTTCTTAAGAATGGCAGCCTTCTTAACGACCGGCAGTTTAGTGGCGCCCATCGTCTGTTAAAACTCCACCTAGATGGCGCGCGCGAACATCAACATCAGCAAAACATCAGAGGACGGTAATGCGCAAGGGCACATATTAGGTCGCGGAGACTTATTAAAAACCCGCCTTCAACTTCGACTCTAGAAGGACGTAATCGCCTCGCTGTAAATGGTTCCTGATATATTAAGGATTCCCAAAATACATATGTATTAGCAGTGACGAATGCCGTTCCTCAAAGAACACATCTAGATTGGGAAAGAGCAGTTCTTCTTCCGAGAACGTAAGGACTCACCCACGTTGTGTTTAGGAACTCGCAAATACGTTACTGTATTCTAGCTACGGCAAACCCATTTATAAATTTTGTAAATTCACAATGGGTGTGAAAGCAGACGCCACGTTGAAGAATGCTTTAACAGCTTGTAGGTTTTGGAAATTGTATCTAAATCACAAACGCGCTGAAGACGTTAAAAGCTGTGTCACACTATTTACATCCTCCTTTTTTTTAACCTAACTAAGGATCTTTCAAACCACCCAAGACTGCGAGTATGCTAATCCCAACCGCTACATCGGCCACTTCCAACAGCCTACAACAGCCTACAACCTCGGGACTGTTCGCGGTCGTTGTCAGTGACTTACAACAAGTCCCTGACAAGAGGAACAACATCTTGAGGTCTCCCGGCGTCTGGTCGCTCATAATCACCCCAGAACGCTCACTCGCCGGCCATTATGTCTTTAACTGCGCAGTATATCTAGATCCAACATGCTAAGCAGCCGAATCCGAGAAACTATTATCCAGGGAGTGCCTGGAGACTGCCGGGGGAATAATGCATCGGCTGATAACAGGAGGCTGCGGTTTCTAAAGGCGAGGCGCTTGGGTTTCGAGGAGAGAGAGAGAGGATTGAGGGGATGGATATATATACATACATACACACACATATATATATATGTATATGTGTGTGTGTGTGTGTGTGTGCATGTGAACACACACACAGATATATATATATATATATATATATATATATATATATATATATATATATATATATATATGTGTGTGTGTGTGTGTGTGTGTGTGGTATATTATGTATGTATATATATGTATATATAACATATATAACATATATATTATATATACATATATATTATATACATACATACATACATATATAATATATATATATATATATATATATATTATATATATATATATATACATGTGTGTATATATACATATACATATATATATATGTATATGTATATATTATATATATATATATAATATATATATATATATATATTTATTGTAAATATATATATGTATATATATATTATATATATATTGTATATATTATATATATAAATATATTATATATATGAGTATACATATATATACACAATATATATATATATATTATATATATATATATATATTAATATATATATATAATATATATATATATACACACAGAGGAAGAGAAAGAGAAGTAGAGAGAGAGAGAGAAAGAAAGAAAGAGAAAGAGAGATACAGAGAAAAAGATACAGAGACAGAGAGACAGAGCAGCATATACCCTAAAGATTCCGTACAGCTGAATTATTTTGATGTATTTATGGACGAGTGTCTCGCACCTGGCGCCTCGATGCGAGATAAACTCTTATAGAGCGCTCGATGATTCTAATCTTTGTGGGCAAAGGAGATTGCATATTCGGGGGGAGAATGTTGATTATGTTGCAGGATATATATCACATCCACTGTGGTTGGTGATTTATCAGACAAATATTTTAAATGCTGGTGGTGTGTCTCCTTTCTGGATCGGAGTGGAAATTTTTTTATTCCTTTTAGAGGTTACTTCATCTTCATTTTTATTGAGGAGAAATCTTTCTAGGTATTTCCTTTATCTGTGCTTCGCCTTTTTAATCCGTGTGTCTGACTGGCAACAGGTGTTAAGAGAAAGGAAATGGAAAAGATATATATATATATATATATATATATATATATATATATATATATATATATATACGTTTATGTCAATAAGTCTTGTGGATATTCGTAATATTAAAATGTGATATTTTGGATGTTGATGAACACTGTGATTGTGTCAGTCATCTAAGAAAAAAAAAACATTGTATTTACAATTCCCATAATTTGATCGGCAACCATCGCTTTAGCTATTATATAAAAAATATATTAAAAAAAGGGATAGATAATAAAAAAATAATGATAATA
>NW_028236758.1:0-5000 GCF_977035675.1 Penaeus japonicus | reverse complement strand
CCCCACACACCTACGCCCAACCCTCACCCCACCCCACACCCCAACCCCAACCCCACCCCCACACCCCACACCCCCACCCCCACCCCATCCCTCACCCCACCCCACACCCGACCCCACCCCCCACCCGAACCCTCATCCCTCACCCCAATCCCCACCCCACACACTACCCCACCCCACTCCAACCCACACCCCACCCCAACCCACCCCATCCCAACCCCCACCCCATACCCCAACCCCACGCCTCAACTCCAACCCCTCCCACCCCATCCCCCACCCGAACCCTCATCCCATCCCACCCCCAACCACCTACCCACCAAACCACGCCTCTTACAGCCGATACCTCCAGAACATCCTTTTCTAAAATCAAACAGATAAGGATCCTATCATCCTCGCCAATCATCCTGTCAGCATAGGATTCGACATATCCTATTTCTCCAATCGATCCTAAACAAACCATTAGAAACCTTATTCGAGAACCTATAATGATGGTTATCCTTCGCTTATGAAGATGTTCTCATAGTCAAGTCATCGTTTTTTTTTTTTTTTTTTTTTTTTTTTTTTTTTTTTTTTAATTGACGTGTTTTTGTTTATGTTGTTTCTGTGTGCCTTGATTCGTGTCTGGATAATAGATGGATAGATATAGATAGATAGATAGATTGATAGATGAATAGTTAGATAGATAGAGAGAGAGAGAGAGAGAGAGAGAGAGAGAGAGAGAGAGAGAGAAGATGAGGGGAGATGAGAGATGAGAGAAGAGGAAGAGAGAGACGAGGAGAGCGAGAGAGACGATAGAGAGAGAGCGGATAAATGGTTAATGATAGATAGATAGATAGTTATGGCAATGAGATTGATCTGTATTTTGGATAAAAGGGGGGGGGATAGGGGATAGATAGATAGATACATGGATGGATGGATAAATGGTCAAATATACAGATAGATAATTGGTAATATATTGGTAGATAGAGGGATGGATGGATAGATATATAGATGAATAGATAGATAGAGGAGAGATAGATGGGATATATAGATTGATAGATAGACAGACATATAGATAGATAGGTGTGTGGTGTGTGTGTGTGTGTGTGTGTGTGTGTGTGTGTGTGTGTGTGTGTGTGTGTGTGTGTGTACATACAGACACACACACACACATACATATATATATATATAATTATATATATATATATATATTATATTATATAGATAGTTAGATAGATAGCATAGATAGGATAGATAGATAGATAAGATAGATAGATAAATAGGATAAAGTAGATTAAATAGATAAATCGATCAATAGATAAATAGATAAATAGATAAATAGATAAATAGATAAATACGATAAATAGATTTAGGTAGATTCGATAGTTAGGCAAACAAACAGATAGGATAGATAGGACACAGAGAGAGAGAGAGAGAGAGAAAGGGGAATTGTCCGGGATATATAGATCAGACAGATGCTTAATTAGAGTGATAACTATGAAATAGACAGTATTAGATATACAGATTTCGTTAGTCCTACTTACATAGACAGAGAGATTATCAGATTAGTAGATGAGAATAGTTAGATAGATGCATACATGAGTACACACGGGTAGACTTCATGATAACTGATATTTTCATGACTTCACTTCATGATATTTTCTTGAAAAAAATACCAAGATATTGACCTCAAATATGCAAATATCGAACCAAACAGTAGGTAAATCTCAAACGAATAACGTCACCTAAGGGAAATGCCCCATTAGAGAGGTCAAAGGGAGGTCAAACCGATCCGTAAATTCCGAGGGCGGAGGGCGTGGCTTGGCTAAGATCCCATGGGGGCGGGGCTTGTTTGGCTGTGGATAAAAATCTTGTCGCTCGTTGTACAGTGACTGCTGTTTCTCTCTCTCCTGTCGCTTCGTGTCCTTCTCTGTCTGTCTTTTCTGTCTTGTTATCTTCTCTCTCTCTCTTTCTTTTTTTTCTTGCTTTCTGTCTTTCTTTTTTTCTTTCTTTCTCTCTGTCTCTGTCTGTCTCTCTCTCTGTCTCTGTTTGTCTCTCTCTCTCTGGCTCTCTCTCTCTCTCTCTCTCTCTCTCTCTCTCTCTCTCTCTCTCTCTCTCTCTCTCTCTCTATATAGATATATATGATATTTAATAGAATATATATTATATATTTGATAGTAGTATATATATTTATATATATATATATATAGATATATATATATAATATATATGTATATATATTTGGTTATATATAGATTATATATATATATATATATATATATATATTATATATTGTATATATAAATATATATATTTTTATATATTATATATATTTTATATATGATTACATATATTTAATATTTTATACATATATATATATATATCATATATATTGTTTATATATTGACAAATAATATATATATGCGTGTGTGTGTGTGTGTTTGTGCGTTATATCTATATTGACTATACGCTATAATACTTTTTTATATAACCTACTATATTGATATATATGAATATATATACTATATATATATATATTTCATGTATTACATATTTAATGTATGTATTCTACATATACAATAATATTATGTATATATATATATATATATATATATATATATATATATATATATATATATACATATATATATACACGCATATATATTTATACATATACAATTTCATCCTCCCTCCCCCTATCCCCCTATCCCCCTATCCCTCCTCCCCTTCGCCTCTCGGCCTCGTTGTCGACATCGAGCGAAACAGGTCGCGGCCCCAAAAGCAGAAGACGATTCAATTTATATCTCTGAGCTCAGATGCAATTGCAGTTTCACGGTTTGTTTGGCAAAGAAAAAAAGAAGAAGAAGAAGATAATTGATCGAGAAGTCGCAGTGACCCGTGGATTTAATTTGATTTTTTTTTTTTTGGGGGGGTGGGTGGGGGGGGTAGGGGGGTGTCCTAATCGTAATTAACCTTCAGATAATTATCGAATCCGGGAGAGCCAGTAAATGCCTCGATTGGAAAAGGGGCCCGCACGCGTCATCGCATTATTGCATCTCTTATAGTTTTCTCTCCCTGATGTTGCATTGAGCTTTATCGTGGGAGCTCGTGCGTATGGGAAGTCAGAGGATCATGTGATGAGCACAAGGTCCATCTGGCAATGTCCGAGGCGTTGTGCCATGACCCTTACGTACCTCACCTCACCGCCCGCCGCCCCCCGAAACTCGAACGCGGAACCCAGTGGTAATCGCTGTGGAGTGACTCCGATTATTGCATATTGATTGGGTTAATGACCGTGTGCGCTGATGTAGATAGGAGTTCAATTAATTGTTTCTTAAGGGTACGTAGCCGTTCCTGGCGTGATCCTGTACCCTGTACCCTGTACCCTGTACCCTGTACCCTGAGTGTTTTGCCAGCGCGATATTTTTTCCTTTTTCTTTTTTCTATTTTTTTCTTCGTTTCTTCTTTTCAGGAATTTCATATTTACATATAAATGTCCATTAGGTACGAGAGATTACCTTCACGCCCATACCGTTTATCAATAACACGCGTAAAGACTGTAATCATAGGCACCACATCCTCTATTTAGCGGGAGAAAATAGTCCAGCTAAATAGCACGCTGTCTTCTAGAATTAATTATATGTTTTTCAACACGGGTCCTGGGCCGGCTACGCATCCTAAACTTCCCTTCGCTCCAGACACGTATTTCGAGCCTCTTAAGTGGGAGGGCTGGGGGAGCAGGGAGGGGGGAGGGGAAGGGGGTCCTCTCTTGATTTCACCCCTCGCGTTCCCCATTTGGAAAAGCCGTGAGGATAGCGGCGCCGGCTGTGGCTTTTTTTTTCTTCTTCTTCTTCTTCTTCTTCTAATTCTTCTTCTTCTTCTTCTTCTTCTTCTTCTTCTTCTTCTTCTTCTTCTTCTTCTTTTTCTTCTTCTTCTTCTTCTTCTTCTTTTTCTTCTTCTTCTTCTTCTTCTTCTTCTCCCTCTTCTTCTTCTTCTTCTTCTTCTTCTTCTTTTTCTCCTTCTTTTTCTCCTTCTTCTTCTTTTTTTTTTTCTTCTTCTTCTTCTTCTTCTTTCTTCTTCTTCTTCTTCTTCTTCTTCGGGGTTGAGAAGGAAGGCCTGTGCCTCCGCTCGTGGGCATTTCTTCCCGTTTTCTTTAACTTTTTTTTTTTTTTTACTCGCCTTTTCTCTTGGGGGGAGGGGGGAAGTTCTTGTGGCTTCAGGATATCATTCTTTTTTCGCTTTAGACCACGTGCTGTGTGCGTGTGTATATATAGAGAGATAGATAGATAGATAGACAGATAGATAAATAGATAGATAAATAAATAGATAGGTAGATAGATAGATAGATATAGATATAAATATAGGTAGATGGAGAGATGGAGAGATAGATAAATAGACAGACAAATAGATATGGAAATAAAGATATAGATAACTATATATGAACACACACACAGTTGTATTAAAAAAAAAAAAAAAAAACAACCAAAAAACTTTCAATGAAAATCTGCATTCTTGCACTAAGGGAAAGCAAAAATGGTGTCTTTCTTTTTGTGTGTCGGTGAATATAAACACACACAACACACACAACCACACACACACACCACACAACCACCATATATATATATAAATAAATATATAAATATATATTTATATTACTATTATATAATATAATATATATATATATATATATGTTATATCTATATATATACTATCTAATATATAAATATATTATATATATATTATTATATATATATATAATATATATATATATATAGCTATATATATATAAGAACGTACAGTTTCGCTCGTAGCTTTATATACATTGACCTACTGACAAATTTTTTCTTTTTCTTTTTAAGTCAATCCCGGATTTTTGTTTTAGAGCATTTTTGCATATAGAAGTTGATCTCATTTGGGATTCATCGGAGAGCGATCTCTTCCTTATACAGGATCCAGCGAGCCATTGCAAATCCTATCCCCCCGAGCAGATCAATAATACAATGCAGTATTATGTACTTATCTAT
>NW_028236757.1:7500-15000 GCF_977035675.1 Penaeus japonicus | reverse complement strand
AAACACTAAACAGACTCTCACAGAAGCAAAGAGTTACTTTGACAGAAATTGTCTGAAACTGAATCCGCGGAAAACACAATTAATTTTCATAGGCAGCCGTCAAAATATTACCAGGTCCCTATAGATACAGCTATTGAATTCGGAGGTTGCTACATTAAACTAAGCACCTAAGTCAAAAACCCAGACAGATACATGACTTTTGAAACGCATATTGACTACATTTACAAGAAAGTAATGGACACCTTGATATACCTAAATCACATGAAAGTCTAAATCTCTACAGAAACAAGAATCACTAGCCGTTAGTATCATTAACTACTACCTAAACATCTCGGGTTGAACAAACAAAACACACACAAAAAACACACAAAAAAACGCAAAAACTACAAACCTTTGCTGTAAAGGTAGCAATAAGAAATATATGCAAATACGACCAAATAGCACCACACCTAAGCAAACGAAAATGGTTAAAAATTACAATTATGGCACAAGTATACTAGTCCACAAAATTATACAAGGAAATTATCCACATTGGCTTTTACCTAAAAAAAAAAAAATACAATTATGGCACAAGTATACTAGTCCACAAAATTATACAAGGAAATTATCCACATTGGCTTTTACCTAAAAAAAAAAATACAATTATGGCACAAGTATACTAGTCCACAAAATTATACAAGGAAATTATCCACATTGGCTTTTACCTAAAAAAAAAAAAGCAGCCAGTTTAACAGGAGTCAAAACTAGACAAAAAACATCTCTGTATATCAAAAGATCAAATACAAAAACAGGGGCAAAAAATATGCAGATTCAAGGACCAATGATCTGGAACCATCTGCTACAACCTCTTAGATATATTTCTAACCTAAATACATTTAAAATAAAATTGAAAGAACATCTGAATTATCAATGACATCAGGCACTTGAACATCAAATCAAACATGGTATTTCTGTCACTTTGTATGTTAATATGTTGTCTATATTGGCCATACATGTACTTTATATTGTCTATGTTAATAGACAATATCATACAATGTAAATACTATACATGTAAATAGAATAACCATTGTAATTAATGGAATAAAGTATTTTGAATTTGAATTTGAACTCTCTCTCTCTCTTCCTCTGCCTAAAAATCTCTTTCTCTTTCTTTCGCTCTCTCTTGCTTCCTCTCTCTCTCTCTCTCTCTCTCTCTCTCTCTTTCTTTCTCTCTCTCTCTCTTTCTCTCCCTCTCTCTTTGATGATTTCAAAGTGTGGATTTTGTCCGACTGTTTATGTGTGTGTGTGTGTGTGCGTGCGTGCGTGTGCTTTATTTTATGCTCTCGTTCTCTCTCTCTCATTCTCACCCTTTAACTCTCCCTCTCTCTTTCTTTCTATCCCTTTCTCTCTCTCGCTATTCCTCTCTCTCTCTCTCTCTCTCTCTCTCAAAATCTGATACTCTTTCTTTCAATCTCTCTCTCTCTCTCTCTCTCTCTCTCTCTCTGTCTCTGTCTCTGTCTCTCTCTCTCTCTGTCTGTCTCTCTCTCTGTCTCTCTCTCTCTCTCTCTCTCTGTCTCTCTCTCTCTCTGTCTCTCTCTCTCTCTCTCTCTCTCTCTCTCTCTCTCTCTCTCTCTCTCTCTCTCTCTCTCTCTATCTATCTATCTCTCTTTGATGATTTCGAATTGTGGATTTTGAGACTCATGTCAGTCTGTTTGTGTGTGTGTGTTGTATTTTATATTCTTGTTTTGTCACTCTCACTCTTTGACTCTCACTCTCTCTGTATCTCTATCTGTCTTTCTTTCTCACGCTCTCTCTCTCTCTCTCTCTCTCTCTCTCTCTCTCTCTCTCTCTCTCTCTCTCTCTCTCTTTCTCTCTCTCTCTCTCTGTGTCATCCTCCCTCTCTCATTGTGTGTCCCTCTCCCTGTCTTACTCTCTCACCCTGCCCTTCAACTCCCGCTTTCTCTCCCTTCTCTCATTTACCTTTCCAACCTTGATATACATTCTATTTTGTTATGTTCCACAAAAAAACGCTATGATAGTCCACTTACCTCTTGAAAACAAAGAAACAACCAAAAGCGCCATAAAACTTAACTTACATCTTAAAAAAGAAGAACAAAAACCAAAAAACAAACAAACATATCAGTCCACTTACCTCTTATAAAAAAAACGCCACGCTTTAAAATCACTTACCTCTTTGAAAAAAAAAAAAAAAAAAATCCACATACGTTAAAAAAAAAAAAAAAAAAAAAACGCCATAAAAATCCAAATCCACTTACTTCTTAGCTTTGACGTTCACGGACAGCGAGCAAGTGGACTCATTATCGGAGATCGTGGAACAGGCGGAGGGTGGGCGGCTGAGGTCACGGGCGTGGGGGTCATTGTGGTCAGCGTCCTTGAGTCCGCAGCGCTCCTCGTCGTCAGCACTGGCGCTCCTCGATCGCTGACGGCCGAGACGGACGAGGGATCTCACCGCCTTCATGCCCACGAAGCCACGGCTGGGGGAGGAAGAGGAGGATGAGTGGGGGGGGGGGGATGAGGGGGGGGGAGGGGGGTGAAGAGGGGGGGATGAAGAGGGAGGAAGAGGAGGAGGATGAGTGGGGAGGATGAGGGGGAGGAAGAGGCGGACGAGGGATCTCACCGCCTTCATGCCCACGAAGCCACGGCTGGGGGAGGAAGAGGAGGATGAAGAGGAGGAGGAAGATGAGGAAGAGGAGGAGGGGAGAGGAGGGGGATGAAGGGGGAGGAGGAGGAGGGATCTCCCAGCCTTCATGCCCACGAAGCCACGGCTGGGGGAGGAAGAGGAGGATGAGTGGGGGGGGGGGGGGGGAGGGGGGGGGAGGGGGGGGGGGGGGGGAAGGGGGGGGAAGAGGAGGAGGATGAGTGGGGAGGATGAGGGGGAGGAAGAGGCGGACGAGGGATCTCACCGCCTTCATGCCCACGAAGCCACGGCTGGGGGAGGAAGAGGAGGATGAGTGGGGGGGGGGGGGGGTGAGGGGGGGTGAGGGGGATGAAGAGGGGGGGATGAAGAGGGAGGAAGAGGAGGAGGATGAGTGGGGAGGATGAGGGGGAGGAAGAGGCGGACGAGGGATCTCACCGCCTTCATGCCCACGAAGCCACGGCTGGGGGAGGAAGAGGAGGATGAAGAGGAGGAGGAAGATGAGGAAGAGGAGGAGGGGAGAGGAGGGGGATGAAGGGGGAGGAGGAGGAGGGATCTCCCAGCCTTCATGCCCACGAAGCCACGACTGGGGGGAGGAGGAAGAGGAGGAAGAGGAGGATGAGTGGTTGGGGGATTTCGTGGAGTTTGTGTGGATGTATTTATTGGTATGTGTTTGTGACTGTTTGTTTGTTTGTGTTTGTGTGTGTTTATGTTTATGTGTTTGTGTGTGTGTTTGTTTGTGTGTGTGTGTGTATGTGTGTGTGTGTGTGTAAGTATGTACAAAATGTTGATCCATATACAGAATATTCAAGTCCATATCCATATACTGTACTACACAATAACACATTAATCCATCCATACTTACTCACACACACAACCAATTATTCAACTTTGATTGATTAACTAAATCGACCATGGATTGAGATAGCCATCAACCATTAACATAATTTACATAATAATAATTTACATAATAGACCTACACAATCTCAAATTTACATAGGCATCGATCTATTCTAACATGTGTCAACTTTGATCTCCTATCTGGTTTGTAAGTGTTAAGCTTATGTTTTCCCGTTTTAAGTATAAAAAAATATGTGCAATACGTGTCCTTGTGACAAGTGACCGTCGGCTCGATAGAACTCTACACACCACAAGAGAACTTACGATGTTTCTCTGTAATTTTTATTTTTATTATTTATCATTTATTTTTATTATTTATTTATTATTTTATTTATCATTTTATCATTTTTATTAATTATTTATTTCATTATTTATTTTATTGTTTATTATTTATTGTATTTTAGATGTGAGCTTTGGAGTGATTCATATTTTTGTTGCAAATTTTTTTGTCCATTTGAAATTTTTGAACGCATCTCGATGTATTTTGATTTTATTTTCTTATCGGTAACCTTTCTCTGTATGTTTTCCATTTCCAGCTGTTTTTTTTTTTTAGCTGTGGATGTTTTTACTTACTACCTTTTAACAGTTTCTTTTCGCATGGTATGCTGTGTTACATGGTTTGTTGTGTTACATGGTAAGCTGTGTTACATGGTATGTTAAGGTACATGGTATGTTGTGTTACATGGTAAGCTGTGTTACATGGTATGTTAAGGTACATGGTATGTTGTGGTACATGTTATGTTGTGTTACATGGTATGAATTATTACAAGGTATGTTGTGTTACATGGTAAGCTGTGTTACATGGTATGTTAAGGTACATGGTATGTTGTGGTACATGTTATGTTTTGTTACATGGTATGAATTATTACAAGGTATGTTGTGTTACATGGTATGTTGTGTTACATGGTATGAATTATTACAAGGTATGTTGTGTTACATGGTATGTTGTGTTACATGGTATGTTGTGTTACATGGTATGATTTATTACATGGTATGTTGTGTTACATGGTATGTCACATGGCATGTTGTGTTTACCTCCATGTACTCGCACCCTTTGGAGAATCATCTGTAGCTTACATGATAGTGATAATAAATAATGATATCCTCTATCATGAGAGGGCATGGCAAGACAAGCTCTCATCCACTGATTATATCGTTGGCCATAAACGAAGAGCATTACGTAACTGTAAGTGTGACTTGGAATAAGATTGTATGACGGGAAAGATCTAAGGAAAGAGAGCAAGAGGAAGACAAAGAAAGAAGTTCATGGAATGCTTGGTAGAGCGAATAGGAAGAGGATTGAGAGTTGTGGATGTTCTTAGAATGATGGAAAACCGGAAAGAATGGCGGGCCATGATCGCCATGGCCCGTAGTAGTAGTAGTAGTAGTAGTAGTAATAGTCGTAGTAGTAGTAATAGTAGTAGTTGTAGTAATAGTAATAGTAGTAGTAGTAATAGTAATAGTAGTAGTAGTAATAGTAGTAGTAATAGTAGTAGTAGTAGTAATAGTAATAGTAGTAGTAGTAGTAGTTGAGTGTGACTTTCTACTCTCGGCAACTTCAATCTACAAGGAGGCTTTCTACTTCTACTTCCATCGACTTCGTCATGATCGTTTCAGTAGAAATGATGATGATGATGTTAGTCAATTGAATACTTACTTGTAGGATAGTAGGCTGTTTGTTTGATATCCTATATATGAATAGGTGGGGGTGGGGGTGGGTGTAGATCGTGGGCCTTGGGAAACGTGTATGTATATGTGTGTATATGTGTGTATATATGTGTGTGTGTGTGTGTGTGAGTGTGTGTGTGTGTGTGTGTGTATGTGTGTCTGTGTCTATGTGTAAGTGAACGAGATAAAGAGAGAGAGAGAGAGACAGAAAGAATTTGGGCGTATAATGCAACTCATGATTGGAAAACCCTTTCCCAAAACATTCCAGAAGGAAGAAGTTAAAGTGAATCTAGACTAGACAAAGTACCTATTTTCTCTAACAAAGGCGAGTGGCAGAGTGGCTGCTCTGTAGTGGCAGTCTGCCTTGTTTTTGGCTGGGGTGGCCGCAAGCAAAGCAACGCCCATTTATTGATAAAATAATTGATACGTTGTTAGGATGCAATTTTTTTTTTTTTTTTTTTTTTATATTCAACCTTCGGTGATGATGCTGACCGATTTATCTATTCATTAATTTATCAATTCATTGATTCATTTATTTACCTACCTAGCCATATAAATTTATTTATCTATTTATTTAGGTGATTTATTCATTTGCCTAGCCGTATAAAGAAACATTTTTGGTGTCAGTTCGGCATAGGCTATATATATATATATATGTATATATATATATATATATATATATATATATATATATATATATATTTATACATATATTTGTGTATATATATGTATATATTTGTATATACATGTATCTTTATACATACATACATACACACACACACACACACATATGTATATATATATATATATATATATATATATATATATATATATATATATATATATATATATACATATGTGTGTGTGTGTGTGTGTGTGTGTGTGTATATGTATATATTTTTATATATATTTATATTTACACACACACACACACACACACACACACACACACACACACACATATATATATATAATATATAATATATATATATATATATATATATATATATATATATATATATATATATATATATATATATATTATGTGTGTGTGTGTGTTTGTGTATCTGGAAACTACATCCTCATTAATTAATTAGCTCTTACTCTAATCCTTGTATCCAATGAACCTAAATCCTAACTAACGAAAGTATTACATTCCACACCTCATACAAGACACAATACTGCCCTTTCTTGTGTCCTAATGCCAAGTTTTCCCCGACGCTCGAAATGTGATTGATATGGACTTTTTGGCTGATGGGTTGATGAGTTGCTCTAGTGAAAGTGATTGATGAGAAGAATGATGGTGTTTATGATACTGGTTTAGGTGATGTAAGTGATGGCTATGGAAATGGTTGGTGAAAATGATGATGATAGTGATGAAGATATTAACAAAAATAACAATAATGAAAGTATTAACAAATAACGATAATGAAAGTATTAACGATAATAACAATAATAATGATACTAATGATGATAATGATAACATTAATGATGATAATAATGCTAACATTAATGATAATAATAATAATACAGATAATAATAATCATAATGATAATAATAATAACAAAAAAGATCATTACAATAACAAAAACGATAATATTGATAATGATAACGACAACAAAAATAACAATAAAATAAAATTTAACCCGACATTCCATTGAGATCATTAACGTAATATTCACACTCTCGCATTCACGAAATATCGAACAAAAGGTTATAAGCACACAAGAAACACGCCAATGGACTCTTAACAATTACTTGGAGTGTTCTACATAACAATGGACGATATCATGTCCAATTATCTATTGGACACGCCCTCATTGATGGTGATTGATAAAGCAATTGTTTTGATGCGAGTTGTTTGTGCGTTTGTTATTTTTTTTGTATCAGTATCATTACTATTGTTATTATCAGTGTTATCGTTGTCATTCTTTATTGAGAGAGAGAGAGAGAGAGAGAGAGAGAGAGAGAGAGAGAGAGAGAGAGAGAGAGAGAGAGAGAGAGAGAGAGAGAGAGAGAGAGAGAGAGAGAGAGAGAGAAAGAGAGAGACAGAGACAGAGAGAGAGAGAAAGAAAGAAAGAGAGAGAGAGAAAGAGAAAGAGACGACTACCAACCCTACCGAAATATACGCATAATATCAATAATAACAGTCATACTTGAATATACCAAAATTTAGCGTCAATAACTCTTAGAGTAAATAAGAATTCTACTCTGATTAATTCCCTATTAACTACATCACGTAGCCCGTGCACAATATGGAAAAAAATCAGGGAATCACTTGAGAAACAGTTGGCAAG
>NW_028236757.1:0-2500 GCF_977035675.1 Penaeus japonicus | reverse complement strand
ACTGTGGGCGAGCCGAGGGGTGGGGGTGTAATTGTGGGAGGGGAGGGGGAGGATGGGAGTGAGGTTAGGGTAATGTTCTGTCGATGAGGGGGTGAGGGTGAAGAGGGAGAGGGGAGGGAGGGAGGGAGGGAAGGAGGGAAGGGATGGACTGGCCCCGATAGGTAGACCCCTCCCCCCGGACCTCACCCCCCCGCGTCACCGGCTACCCCCCCCCCCCGACGGTAGGGAGGGAGGGATGGTGAAATGGTTAGGAACGAAAAGTTAGGAGAAGGATGGATAGTGAGAGAGAGAAGGAGAGAGGGAGGAATGAATGGTGAGAGAGGGAAAGAGGGAAGGATTGATGGTGTGAGGGGAAGGGTGGAGGGAAAGAATAATTAAGAGGGATAGAAAGGGAAGGAAGGTGAGAAAGGAAAGATGGAGGGGCGAGAACGGAGAAGAGGAGAGGTAGAGAGAAGGAGAGGGGTCGAGTGAGAGTGAGAGGGAAGAGAAAAGAGGTGAGAAAGAAGTGAAAGAATGAGGTAACAGGGATAAGGGAAGGTGAGTTAATGGTGATAGGGAGGGGGGGGGGTAGCTGTAATGAGGGTAAGGATCATGAGGGGAAAGGCTGAGTAAAGTGAGGGGAGAATAGTACGTTGCTGATAAACATGTAATAAAGAAAAACAAAACTAAATGATAAACATAATATAATAAAGGAAAAAAACTAAATGATAATAATGTTAAAACATAATGATGACTATAGAATTAAAGAAAACGAGGAAAAAAGGATAAAAGAAAAAAAAAAAAAAAAAAGTGATGGATAATAAGTAGAAGAAGAATGTGAAGGAAATGATGAAGAAATTATTGTATCAGATATTTTTAAAATTATACTGTTAGATAACAAGACAGGTAAAGCAGTTCGAAAGAATATTAATGATAATGAGGATAACAGCCATAGATATAATAATATTCTGGATAATGACATAATAATAGATATAATACTATACATGAAAATGACAGTATCATTACTAATAATAGCGATGGTAATGATAATGTTGATATCAGTAAAGATGAAAGATAATACATAAATTAGTTAAATAATATAAAACTCTTGATAACATGATTTATATTAGTGATAAGATTAGCGATTGCAACTACGTCAGAGAGGTGTTTGCATCAGATATACAAGGTCACTTAATCCGGCCACTTAAGCACTTATGTAGACATGTTCTTGACATGACCTTGACGGAAAAGTTGATCGATATTATCATTTAACATACAAATGACGGGAATTTGGATATATGTTAAACAGAATAATGTAGAATAAAGGAGGTGGAGGAGGTGAAGGAAGAATAGAACAGGGAGGAGGAGGAAGAAGAGAAAAAAAGATATAGATGGTATTGTATTAATATTAAATAATATACACAATCTTTATCTTTTCCGGATTTATAAGACATCTTCAGGTCGAAGAACTAATATATATGTAGTAGATCCACCCCCTCACACCCCCGCCCCATTTCCCATCCCCCCCCCCACAACTGTTTATCGCTTATTCCATTTGAATATTCGTTTTCAAGTAAAAACTTCCTTTTCTCGTCTTATTTCGCCCATTGAGAAAGAGAGAGAGAGAAAGAGAGAGAGAGAGAGAGAATCAGAGAGAGAGAGAGAGAGAGAGAGAGAGAGAAAGAGAGAGAGAGAGAGAGAGAACGAAAAAACACGTCGCTCGCATCTTCTGATATTCCCTTTGCAAGGATATTCAATCAACCTTCCACGGTGATTCATGTCTTTTTAAAACTCGTTCGGAACATACGAAGTAGAAACCGTCGTGTGAGGTTCAGCTGTAGTCTGAATCAAGTCATTCTAACTTAGATACTTCGTGCCATATATCCGGATACTATAAACATCGATGCTATTTTGTCAGATTGCTAATAGGATATCAGATTGACGTCAATCACACTGACAGTAGAATGGAATTTTATAATGATCCCCGGGGAAAATAAAACTCAGGGGTAAAAAAGAAAAAGGAAAAAAAAAAAAAAACCTCTTAATGTGATTACACTTTTCTATGTCCCATTAAAATACACTTAATTAGAACTGCTTCTATGATTTAAAAGTAGAAGTACATTCGCTGACATTTCTGAATCTACATACCATTGCACATAACTCTATATACCATTTCACATAACTCTACATACCATTGCACATAGCTCTATATCCCATTGCTCTAACTCTACCATACATATATCTATATACATTGTTACTGATACTGGTTCCTACCTAAAGAGGAGTCTATATACTGTCCCTGTTTATATCTTTTATATCATATACTTGCTTCCTTTTGCTCGTAGTTGCTGGATTACTGTATTCCCAAACTTACTAAATACTAAAACGAAAAATATACAAATAACATTGATAAAGTAGCTAATGAGGTTGGACTTCACAAAAAAATTCTTGAAAACGATTAATTGACATGAACAGTTGGTTTACATAAACACGACTTACCAAATTTGATTTTTGAAAAAAA
>NW_028236756.1:20000-24947 GCF_977035675.1 Penaeus japonicus | reverse complement strand
GGGGGGAAAGGGAGAGAGGAACGTCGAAGACGGAAGAGAGGGAGAGAGAGAGAGAGAGAGAGCGGGGGAGGGGGAAAAAGAGAGAGAGAGAGTGAGTGAGAGGAAGAGAGAGAGGAGAGAGAGAGGAGAGTGATGAAGAGGACGAAGATGAGAGAGAGAGAGAGGAGTGAGAGAGGGGGGGGAGGGGGGGAAGAGAGACAGACATACATAGAGAAAAAGAATGAGTAAGATATAGATAGATAGTTATAGATAGATAGATTAGAGAGAGAGAGAAAGAAAGAAAGAAGAAAGAGAGAGAGAGAGAGAGAGAGCGAGAGAGAGACGAGAGAGAGAGAGGAGAGAGAGCTAGAGAGAGATAAGAGAGAGAGAGAGAGAAAGATAAAGACAGAGAGAAAGAAGAGACAGAGAGAGAAAGAGAAACGACGAGAGAGAAAGGAGTAGAGAGAGATAGATAGAGAGTGGACAGAAACAAAAGAAAAATAGAGAGAGAGAGAGAGAGATATAGAGAGAGAAAGGAGAAAGCTAGAGAGATATATTATATATATATATATATATTATATATTATATATATATATATATATATATTATATATATAGATAGAGAGAGAGATAAGAGAGAGATGAGAGAGAGGAGAGAGAAACGAGAGAGAGAAGAGAGAGAGAGAGAGAGAGAGAGCGGAGCCTGAGAGATGATGAGAGAAGAGAAGAGAGATGGAGAGAGAGAGAGAGGAGAGAATAGTGAGGGGGATGAGAGAGAGAGAGAGAGAGAGATCGAGAGTAGTGAGGGAGAGAGAGATGAGGAGATTGAGAGAGAGGAGAGGAGAGAGATGAGAGAGAGAGAGGAAATAGGGAGAGAAATAGAGAGAGATAGAGAGAGAGGAAAAAAAAAAGAGAGAGCGAGTGGAGAGAGAGAGGAGAGAGAGAGAGGAAGAGAGGAGACGAGAGATAGGAGAGAGGAGAGAAGAGGAGAAGAGAGAGAGAGAGAGAGAGAGAGGAGAGGGAATAGAGACGAGAGAGAGAGATAAAGGAGGGGGAAAAGAGAGAGAGAGAGAGAAGAGGTGAGAGTCGAGAGAGAGAGAGAGAGAGAGAGAGAGAGAGAGAAAGGGAGAGAGATAGAGAGAGAGAGATAGAGAGAGAGAAAAAAAAAAGAAAGAAAGAGAGAGAGAAAGAGAGAGAAAAAGAGAGAGAAAGAAAGAGAGAAAGAGACAGAAAAAGATAGATAGATAGATAGATAGATAGATAGATAGAGAGAGAGATAGAGAGAGAGAGAGAAAGAGAGAGAGAGAGAGAGAGAGAGATAGAGATAGATAGATAGATAGATAGATAGAGAGAGAGAGAGAGAGAGAGAGAGAAAGAGAGAGAGATAAAGACAAAGAGAGAGAGAGAAAGAGATAAATAGATAGATAGATAGATAGAGAGAGAGAGAGAGAAAGTGTCTTTGCCTGCTTGCACAAACCGTTGATAGTTCTCACGGCGTGGTGACATGCTTTGAAAGAGATTTTGCAGTGTGAGCTCTTATGCAATATGATATTTCTTGCCTCTTATATCTGTATTTCTTTCCTTCTTCTGTTGTTTATGATAGTTTGTATCTCTTCCTCCCAGAATGTTGAATTTTTGGATTCAATTTACGTTTTTTTTTCGAATTTTATTCACTTTCTGCAACACGCTATGCTCGCCCGATTTTCATTTACCTTTGGAATTATTAATTTTTTTTGCAGATAGAAGTTAGCTTATTGTATCAATTAATTACCGGTAGTTTTACAGGTTTTGAACTAGTGCCTGGAATACGTCATTAGCAATTCCAATTTATTTTTATGAATGTGTTTAATTAAGCAATCCCCGAATGGTAAAAGCTGCAGTTAATTTGATACAAACATAGCAGACAGATTATCTTTTATCTCTTCTACGTTCTCACTTTATTTACTTAATTATTTAGTCTTTCTCAATCCTTGGGTGTTCTTTTGATTATTTTCCTCTTTGTTTTGTTATTTTCTAAAGATCAGGTAATATGAATATTTACAAATTATATGTATTATTATAAATTATGAATGCGATCATATGGACTGATGGTAAAGATGATTTTGGAAATAATTATAATGATGATGGTGAAGATGTTGATATTAATGATAATCGTAGTAAGTAACACAGTTGATGTGAGAGTAATAGTAAATACTACTGATCAATAATTAATATAATGATAATGATGGAAATATTAGAAATAGTAATAACGATCGTAATTATATTTACACCTTATTCACCATCTTTTTTTATTCTTTTCACTCATAAGAATCTCGAAGAAAAAATTGACCATAGAAAGATACTTGTTTGCTCCATTCTTGAAATCAATCTCATAAACCTATAGAATTTCCTAAATGATATAAACCGCATTTACAATACTTTTACTAACGATATATCAAATACATAGTTGTGTTGCAACGATCAATAAGACCAATTTCAAAAGTTGTAATCCTATTTTCCTATCCCTCTTTTACACTAAAACAACCATGCAGAAAAAAAACTATTGCATGAGTATGGTTGCAATTCGTAAATAAAAAATCGCCTTGCATCTGCTCTGCATCTTCGAGCATCAGGTAGTTCTGCTCTCATATCTATGTTAACTACGAACGTAAAATTAAATCTTCACTCCATATAAACATACGCGCGTTTCCCTCCCATTTACCTTAATAACAACGTGTAAATATATGATATATGTAAATAATAATGGAAATTATGATATAGTAATAATAGAGAGAGGGAGAGAGAGAGAGAGAGAGAGAGAGAGAGAGAGAGAGAGAGAGAGAGAGAGAGAGAGAGAGAGAGAGAGAGAGAAAGAAAGAGAGAGAGAGAGAGAGAAAGAGAGAGAGAGAGAGAGAGAAAGAGAAAGAGAGAAAGAGAGAGAGAGTGAGTGAGACATAGAGACAGAGACAGAGAGAGAAATAAACATAGATACAGAAACAGAAACAGACATCCAGAGACATAGAGACATAGAGACAGAGAAAGAGTAAATATATATATATATATATATATATATATATATATATATATATATTACTATATATATCATTTATTATATATATATAACATAACCATCATGCAAATGGCATGTCTCCTATTAAGAAGTAGTAATCTCATCTCTATCCCAACCTCAGGGGCTTCATGTGTCTGGATGGCATGGGACTTAAAAGTAACAGGATCTTGATAAATGTTAGGAACGTGCAAGATCCAAATTGTTTTGATTTCCCGATGGGCTTGTGCTTGGCTGTATGTCTAGGGAGGAGGGGAGGGGTGGGGAGGAGTGGGGAGGGGTGGGGAGGAGTGGGGAGGGGTGGGGAGGAGTGGGGAGGGAGGGGTGGGGTGAGGTGGGGAGGGAGGGGTGACAGAGTCATGTCTTTCTTTTATTTTTTATTTTCAATTTTTTTTTTTCTTTTTTTTTTTTTTTAGTGAATATTTGTAAAGCAGATGCATGCAGTGATAAAATCGTGTGACAGAGACATTGGCTGGGAGGAGATTGGCTCGTTCAGTTGCTCTGGGAACAATTTTTATGCAGGCTTCAGGAGATTAGCATATTTTTCTTGCTGTGTGCTGGAGAGAGAGGGAGAGAGAGAGAGAGAGAGAGAGAGAGAGAGAGAGAGAGAGAGAGAGGTGAGAGAGAGAGAGAGAGAGAGAGAGAGAGAGAGAGAGGGGGGGGGGGGGTGATATAGATAGATAGATAGTGAGAGAGAGAGAGATAGAGGGGGGGTGGGGGAAATAGAGATAGATAGATAGAGAGATAGATAGATGGAGAGAGATAGATAGATAGAGAGAGAGAGAGAGAGAGAGAGAGAGAGAGAGAGAGAGAGAGAGAGAGATGAAGATAGTAAAGAGAGAGAGAGTTAAGAAGAGAAAGGAAAGGCTTTAAAGTAATAGATAAAAGAAAGAAAGAAAGAGAGAGAGAGAGAGACTAGGACAGACGGAGAGAGAAGAGTAGAGTAGAGAGGAGAGGAGAAGAGAAAAGACGCAAAGAGAAGAGAAGGGAGAAATAAAAAGAGATGCATGGACAGAAACGCAGACACACACAAATGATAGAAAATCCCGAACAAGCAATCTGACTTTCTACCAGGATCCTACTCTATCTACCAGGATTCCTCTCTATCTACCAGGACCCCTCCCCCATCTACCAGGACCCCTCCCCCATCTACCAGGACCCCTCCCCCATCTACCAGGACCCCTCCCCCATCTACCAGGATCCCTCCCCCACCTACCAGGACCCCTCCCTCATCTACCAGGGCCCAGCTGTCCCTTAAGCACCCGAGTGTGAGGGACAGTTCGTCGTGGCCCCATCGACACAAGGGGCGCTGTTAAGTGTTATCGATTAAATATTATCAAGAAGGCACTTCACCTCAAGGGTTTTGTCATGCCTGTATATTATCCTCACAAAGAACTCTTCTCGCTCTCTTTCCTGTCTCTTCTTCTTTTCTTCTCTCTCTCTTTCTCTCTTTCTGTCTCTGTCTCTGTTTCTGTCTCTCTCTCTCTCTTTCTGTTTCTGTTTCTCTTCCTCTTTCCTTCCTTCCCTCCCTTCTCCTACCTCCGTGGGCACTCACTACCCTCCCTCCTCAATTCCTTTCCTTCCTCCTCCCTCCCTCCTATACCCTCACTCTCCCACCTTCCTTACCCACTTCCTTCCCTATGCCTCACCATCCCTCTTCCTTCCTCGTCGCCATGCCACAAGTTCCCATTCATTCTCCCTCTCCCTCTCTCATCTCCCGTAGTCCCTGTGAGACCGAATCAAATAATGATAATCCATACTAGAGATTATCATACCGAGCGGGACATCATCTTCTCGAGATCTCGCCCAGCATCCCAAATCGTGCTGGGGGGGGGGGGGGGGGGGGGGGGGGGGGGTCTTTGTGCACAAACTTCACAAGTCTATGGTGAATGTGATGGGGGTTCGGTATTTGTGTGCAGATTT
>NW_028236756.1:0-7500 GCF_977035675.1 Penaeus japonicus | reverse complement strand
ACATGTATGGAAAAGTATGTAATTGTTATAGATAGGAATAGAATAGGAGTTAGGTACATGAGGCTGTTATAGGTCTTGTTGAAGGGGTAGATGAGTGATTAAGATATTGGAATTATGTTAGAAAATGATTATGATTATGTCCGATTAGTTATTTAAGGGACATAAAATGGAACAAAAAGAAATGGAAAGATACTAAAAGAAAAATTATTCAATAACAAAAACAAACAAACACCGACTTCCCTGGCCCCCTTCCCCCTCCCCCCTCCCCAAACTCTCCACACCCTCCCCCCACCAATCCCCTCCCCAACCCCCCTCCACACCCTTTCCCCACCAACCCCCTCCCAACCCCCTTCCCCCCTCCCCCTCCACCCTCACCAACCCCCCCCTCCCCAACTCCCCTCCACACCCTTTCCCCTCCCCCTCCCCCCCACCCCCACCCCCAGTGCCACTCATCCGGCGTCACTCACATCTTGGCAGTAATTAAAGACGTTTATGGCAGTTCTCATCACTGACACTCTCCCTGGCATCACCCGAGTGGCACTACTTCGACTCGCTTGGCTTTTAGGGTGGTGAAAGGTGATGAGGCCGATGATGGTGATTCAAATTAATGGTGTGGTGGATTGATGCGATGGTGGTGGTGGTTGACGATGGTAGTGGTTGGTGAATATAGGTTGGTGGTGGTTATTGTTGTGGTGGTTACTGTTGGAGATGGTTATGGATGGTGATGTGTTGCTGATGATGACGGTTGAGGATACTGTGATGGAATATTGATGGTGTATGGTTATGAGATGATGATAGATGAGTCAATGTTAATTATGAATATTAGTGATGATAAAGAAGATGTTGGTGGTAATAACAAAATGGCAGTTTGGTCGGTGATGATAATGATGTTGTAGTTGATGATGATGATACAAGTGGTCATGATAAGGATACATGTCTGGTCTCTTATTACAAAAAAAAATATGTTAATTCTTAGATCGACAGTACCGTAATATATGAAAAAATAGCGACCTGAAAAGGATCTTATTTTTCTTCTCTTCTTTTCTTTCTACTAAATTCTTCATTAATCTCTTTTCATTTCTCCTCATCATTCCATTTTTATCCTTCTTTTCTCTACTCCTTTCATTCTTCACTTCTCCTCCTCTCCATCTCCACCTCCCTCCCCCTCACTCCTACTTACTCACCCTTCTCCTCCCCCCTCCTCCCTTCCTATCCCCTCCCACCACACCCTTCATCTCCCCTCATCATCTCCCCTTTTTTATATGAAGCTTCGATCATTTAAAACCCGCACGGTTGGATCTAATTTTTAATAATGGAGCGCAAAGGAATGCGATCCCATTTCTGGCCATGATAGCGGGTTTGACGTTCGGATCCGCGGGATTTCGTGTCCGTCTTTCCTGCCCTTCTTTCTACGGGGTCACAAAACCACGTAAGAGGGATAAGGAGAGGGAGAAGGAGGAGAGGAAGAAGGAGGAGGAGGGGGAGGTGGAGGGGGATTAGGAGGAGGAAAAGGGGGAGGAGGAGGAGGAGAAGGAGAAGGAGGAGGAGGAGGAGGGGGAGGAGGAGGAGGAAGGGGAGGAGGAAAAGGGGGAGGTGGAGGGGGAGGAGAGGGAGAAGGAGGAGAAGGAGGAGGAGGAAGGGGAGGAGGAGGAAGGGGAGGGGGAGGGGGAGGAGGAGGAGGGGGAGGAGGAGGAGGAGGAGGAGAAGTGGGAGGAGGAAGGGGATTAGGAGGAGGAGGAGAAGAAGAAGAAACAGAAGGAAGAAGAGGAGGAGGAGGAGGAGGAGGAGAAGGAGGAGGAGGAGAAGAAGAAGAAGAAGAAGAAGAAGAAGAAGAAACAGAAGGAAGAGGAAGAGGAGGAGGAAGAGAAGGAGAAGGAGAAGGAGAAGAGGAAGGACAAGGAAAAGGATAAGAAAAAGGAAATGAGAAGGAGGAGGAGGAGGTGAAGGAAGAAGAGGAAGAGGAAGAGGAAGAAGAAGAAGAAAGAAGAGGTAAAGAGAGGTAGTTATCAGTTAAGGAAAAGATAAAAAAAAATAAAATGAATCAAAGTTGTTATCATTTACGGAATCCAAAGAAAATAGATAATAATGAGATGAAAAAGAGGACAAGGAATGAGAATTAACGATAATGATGATAATGATAATTGCAATGATATGGAAAAAAAAGTTCATAGCAACAATTATGTAAATATGAGAATGGGTAAATGTAATAATGATGATAATGGTAATGATGATAATGATGATGATAATAATCATAATAATGGTAATAATGATGATAGTGATAATGATGATGATAATACTATTATTAATTATAATGATACGATAATGATGATAAAACATTATGATGCTGATAACAATAATGATGATAATGGTAATGACAGTAAAATGATGATAAAAATAATGATGATAATAATGATTACAGACTAATGACAATGGCAATTATAATATGATACTGATCATGATAATGATGATAATGATGATGATTATTGTTATCATTACTACTATTATTGTTCTTATTATCATTATTATCATTATTATTATCATAAATAAAATTGATTACGATAACGATTTCAATCGCCATTATGATAATGCTAATTGTGGTAGTGATAGTAAAGATGATAATGATGATCATAATGATAATCCAAACCCACCCAATTGATCCGTGCGTCAACCCAAGAGAGGGGGGAGGATGAGGGGAAGGGGGGATGGGAAGGATGGGAAGGGGAAGAGGGAAAGGAGGGGGAAAGGATGAGGGGAAGGGGGGATGGGAAGGAAGAGAAGGGGAAGAGGGAAAGAGGGGGAAAAGATGAGGGGAAGGGAGGATGGGAAGGAAGGAAATGGGAGGAAGGGAAGGGGGGGAGGATGAGGGAAAGGGGGATGGGTAAGAAGGGAAGGGGAAGAGGGAAAGGAGAGGGAAAGGATGAGGGAAAGGGGGATGGGTAAGAAGGGAAGGGGAAGAGGGAAAGGAGGGGGAAAGGATGAGGAGAAGGGGGGATGCGAAGGAAGGGAAGGGAAAGGGGGAAAGCGGGGGAAGGATGAGGGGAAGGGGCGATGGGAAGGAAGGGAAGGGGAAGAGGGAAAGGAGGGGGAAAGGATGAGGAGAAGGGGGGATGCGAAGGAAGGGAAGGGAAAGGGGGAAAGCGGGGGAAGGATGAGGGGAAGGGGGGATGGGAAGGAAGGGAAGGGGAAGAGGGAAAGGAGGGGGAAAGGGTAGAACAGGAGAGGGGAACGGAAGGAGGGGAAGGGACAAAGGAGGAAGGGGAAAGGGAGGGGGCAAAGGATGAGGGGAGGTAGGGGAGGAAGGGGAAAGGGAAAGTGTTGGATGAAAGAAAGGAGAGATAGGGGAAGGGGATGAAGGGGAAAGAGGCAAAAAATAGGGAATATGGGAGGAAGAGGATAGAGAAAAGGGAGAAGGAGAAAGGGGGAGGAGGGGGAAGGGGAAAGGAGTAGGAGGGGGGAGGGGAAAGGAGCAGTAGGGGGAGAGGAAGAAATGAGCAGGAAGGAGGAGGGGAAAGGGACAGGATGGGGAGAGGGGAAAGGAGCAGGAGGGTGGAGGGGAAAGGGGCAAGAAGGGAGGGGAAAGGAGCAGGAGGGGAAGGGGAAAGTGAGGTTCGAAAGCGGATTTTTATTTTAGGTTCTAAACGCCCATTGTTCCAGGCCGGTCACTTTTCCTCGTCCTCACCACACCCGGATCCCACTGTTCGCATAATGACATGATCGACATTACGTTTCTCTGTGGTGAGCTGTTGAGTGTACGTCCGGGTGGACGTGTATGGAGCAATGATATGTCGTAATTTGATAACGTTTACTATACATACATTAACAGCACTGTGGGCAAAGGATATACTCAGCACATGAATTATGTTTTTTTTTTTTATATCTTTTTATCTCTGACTCTCTCTCTCTCTCTTTTCTCTCTCTTCTTCTCTCTTCTCTCTCTCTATGTATATATATATATATCATATATATATATATAAAATATATATGGCTGTAAGATATATATATATATAAGATCTATTATATATATAATATATATATATGTGTGTGTGTGTGTATATATGTATATGTATACACACATACACACACACACACACACACACACACACATACACACACATACACACACACACACACACACACACACACACACTCAAACAAACAAACAAACAAACACACACACACGGATAAAAGGGTATAAATGAGACTGAATAGTTCCACAAGACAAGAGATGTAATTTACGTGTTTTGGGTTACCCCGTCTTCAGAACTACATGTAGTTCTGAAGACCCCAACTTGAAACACATAAATTACATCTCTTACCTTGTAGAACTATTCAGTCTTATCCATATTTTTTATCCATTTGTCACAATGAACTCAGTACACACACACGCGCACAAACACAAACACACACACACACACACACACACACACGGTCACACACAAACATTCACACACACACGCATACTTACCATGTACATTAGGTAATGCTGAAATGACATTATGATATTGATCAGCTTAGGCCTATAGGCTAACGAGCTCACAAGGAGTTACCGGAACAATGGGAAGTAGACCTGTGCGGGGGGGGGGGGGGCCAAGAAAAAGGGGGGGGGGGGAAGTAACCGTTTTTTTTTTTTTTTTTTTTTTTTTTACAACATCGTTCAAAGAAAGATTTGAGGAACACCGGAAAGGATTTTTTTTTTTTTTTTATAAAAGAGGGTTTGGGTGTTAGGAAAAGGAATTTTTGGAAAGTCATATTTGCATTTATAAGATAAATTTTCTCTGCATACGCAAGTATAAATCATATAAATGGTTTCTCTCTATAATTCATTTCTTTTCATATTTCTTCCAATAAATCCTGATGAAGATTTTTTTCTTATGTCTGTATAAAATATATATATATATATGTATATATAAATATATATATATATATAAATATATATATATATATATATATATATATATATCTTTAATATATCACACACACACAACGACACACACAACAACACACATATCTCTATATATTCATATTTATATATATTAAATATATATATTAAATATATATATGTAAATATATATAATATATATATATACATATATATATATGGGTGGATATAATGATTAATATATGTGTGGTGTTAGTGCTGTGTGGTGTGTTGTGTGTGTGTGTGTGTTGTGTAAATATAATATATAATTATATATATATATATATATATATATATATATATATATATATATATATGTATATATAAATATTATATATACTATATTAATATATATATATATATAATATATAATAATTTATAAAATATAAATGTGTGGTGTTTGTGGTGTGTGTGTGTGTGTGTGTGTCTGTGTCTGATTGTACGTGTGGTAGTTTGTCTGTGCATTACTCCATATAAACCAAGTAAGACATTACACAGTGTTTTGATACCAATCAAACACATTTGTAATTTGGAAAGGACTTTTTATTAATATTCCCTTGATAAAAACAGGAGCTGAGTATCACTACAGTTTGGTTCATCAGAGGCAGATTTGTCGGAACAAGAAAGTGACAATTGAATCAACTGCATACGGCCTATGATTGACGTTCACCCCAATGAATTTACAGTGAATTACTTGAAAATGAATATAAACTGAAATACATTATAATGAGTGACAAGAATGCAGATTTCGCGAGGATATCAAAAAAAATACACACGTACATAACAAAAACTTTCCGAAGTTTTTATATTATGGGGGGGGGCGTTTTAAATTCTCGTGGATCTGAATATTGTCTTCTGTAGGGGGTTGGAAAAGTTCTTTCTCTCTCTTCGTCTCTCCTCCTTCACTTCTCTCTCTCTCTCTTCCTCCTTCTCATCTACTACTCTCTCTCTCCTCTCATACATCATCTCTCTTCCCTTCATCTCCCCCTCTTAATACTCTCTTCCACTCTCTCTCCTCCTCGTCTCTCCTCACATTCCTCATAACTCTCTCTTCTCTCTCTCTCTCTCACTCTCTCACTCTCACTTCTTTCTAAACAAACCTTTTTTCTCTCTCTTTCTCTTTTTTTCTATATCTCTCTTTTTCCCTCTTTGTTCTATATCTCCTCAAAACATCTTTTTTAACGATCTCTTTCATCTTTTCCTCTCCTCCTCTCTCCATCTCTCATCATCTTTTCGTATTTTTTCTTCTCTTTCTTCTTCTCTCACACATCTCTCTCTCATCTTCTCTCTCTTTCTTAATTTTTTTCTCTTTATTCTTCTCTCTACTCATCTCTCATCTCTCCCGTCTTCTCTCTCTCTCCCTACCATCCACTAGTCTCTCTCATCTCACTCTCGCATCCTCTCTCAATCTCTCTCTTTTTACTCAAATCTTAATCTCTCTCATCATTCTCTCTCTTACTCTTTCTTCTCTCTTCTTTCTTTCTCTTACTCTCTCTCTCTTCTCTCTCTCTCTCTCCTCTCGCTCCACTATCCTCCTCTCTCTCTCTCTCTCTCCCTCTCAGCTCTCCTCTAACCTCTCTCCACAATCAATGCTCTCATCTCTCCTCTCTCTCCACTCTCTCTCTTTTTTCGCTTTCTTTTTTTTCATTCTTCCTCTCCTTCCTTTCTCTCATTTTTCTCTCTCTTATCCTCTCTCTCGCCCCCCCCCCTCCTCTATCTTTAAATCCCTTTGCTTTGAAAATACCTCAAAGAAATGAAAATTAATAAGAAGAAAGGAAGAATAGTGTTATAGAGGAATAACCCAAAAAACAAAGCAATCACTCCTAGCACAACAACAACACAAGGAGTAGATATTGCAGACAGGAGGGCGTGGGCGTGGGCGGTAGGGAGGGAGGGGATGGAGGAGAGGGAAGGTTAGGAGGAGGAAATGAGGGGAGGGAGAGGGGGAGAGGGAGAAGGGGGGGAGGGGGGGATGTCGTAGGTGATTGACGATCGCTACCAATATATCCTGAGGAAGATTTTTTTTTTTTTTTTTCCTTAAGACTTTTTTTTATGTTGTTCTCAAAGACAGACTTTTCACCCCCTCGACGACATGTATTGTGTTCGGAGCTTGTGTGTTGTTCTTGAGTTTTTTTTCTCGCTCACTGTCTCTCTGTTTCTGTCTCTGTCTCTCTATCTATGTACCTCTGTCTTTCTATCTATATTTCTCTTTCTTTATCTTTCTCTTTATCTCTCATTCTCTCTCTACCTTTCTCTCTCTCTCTCTTTCTTTCTTTCTCTGTCTTTCTC
The DNA here is from genome assembly GCF_977035675.1 of Penaeus japonicus. Classification (NCBI taxonomy): domain Eukaryota; kingdom Metazoa; phylum Arthropoda; class Malacostraca; order Decapoda; family Penaeidae; genus Penaeus; species Penaeus japonicus. The sequence goes on along the minus strand of NW_028236756.1, from coordinate 293 downwards.
TCTCTATCTATATATCTATCTATCTCTTCCCTACATCTCCCTTTCCACTGTTTCTCCCTTATCATAAACGCATCCGATGAAAGTACTATCAACACGTAATGGAATAGTCATCTTTTCTCATCTCCCATCAATCCCGTCCTCCCATCAGTTCCCCATCCCCATCCCCCACCTTCAATCAATCCCCAATCCCCCTCCTCATCCCCCACCTCCCATCAATCCCCCATCCCCCCTCCCCCACCTTCTCATCCCCCACCTCCCATCAATCCCCCATCCCCTTCCCCCTCCTCATACCC
>NW_028236755.1:32500-35700 GCF_977035675.1 Penaeus japonicus | reverse complement strand
CAAAGGAAAACCACATATTGGATGGAAGACTCTGCATGAAAGAAAGAAAGAAAAGAAAAAAAACGAATACAGTAATTAGGGGAAACCACTATGCAAAAACTTAGTCTCGGCATTAATTATGCTTATCATTTTCGTTAATAATTTGGAGCTAAACATAATCCAAGATAGCTAGCCATATTTGTTCGCAGACGATATAAAAATACGAGACCAAACAAGAATTAAAGTTTAATCCCAAACCCACTGGAGGGGCGTCATAAACTAATCGGAGTGGCTTTGTACTCAGAATATGTAAATCAACATCAATAATCCAAGAATTCAAACTTTTGAAAAAAACAGAAGCAAAACCAACCCTGTTTCAATTCAGGTTAGGAAATGCAGTATTAAACAGGGAGTAAAGACAAAGACATTGAACCAATTGGAAAACGAAAACCTTAATCCAATGGATCACATACATAATAATATATACAAAGGTAACCTTGGGCGGTTCTCAAGGTTTTTAGATTTTTGTCCATTACGAATTTCTCAGTTACAATCAACACAATCCCCTTATGCTGGGAATGAAGAACCGCCTTTGTCACGTCATTATGAATATTGTATGTGAAGTTTATTAATTACGTACGTTTACGGAGATCTGGAACTTCTACGACAAAAGCGAATAGACAGTCTGTGATGGGAGAATTTACATTAACTTTGCATTATCTTCGGTGCATAAGTCATGTTCGGATCGATTTAATATTTCAAAATGTTGAAGTTCAACGACAGTAATCGCAGCTGTTGATGCGGTAGAGTTATTTTGATAAATAAGTAAATATCACTGCTCCCATATCTGAATTCGTGATTGTGGAGAAAGCTATAGTGTGTGTGTGTATATACATACATATATATATATATATATATATATATATATATATATATATATATATATATACATATACATTTGTATATATATATATATATATATACATATACATTTATATATATATATTTTATATATATATAATATATATATATATATATACATACACATTTATATATATATATACATACACATTTATATATATATACATACACATTTATATATATGTATATATATATATACATACACATTTATATATATATACATACGCATTTATATGTATATATACATACACATTTATATATATATATATATACATACACATTTATATATATATATATACATTTATATATATACACATACACATTTATATATATATACATACACATTTATATATATAACACATTTATATATATATATATATATATATATATATATATATATATATATATATTATAAACACACACACACACACACACACACACACACACACACACACACACACACACACACACGCGCGCGCGCGCGCGCGAGCGCACGGTACCTTTAACAAAATAGTATACCATGATAAATGTTCTTTTCTTTTATAATATGCATACAATGGCATTAGTCCAATCTAGCTGAAGATGACAATGTTACCGCTGAATCAGTCAATAACTGCGGTCAAATTATGATTTGTGTGTGCATTTAATTTTTAAAAAGATAATTAGTATTTCAACACAGGTTTTGAAAACTTTTTTGTTGTCAGTGTTCTATGTTGGATCAATGTAAACCAAATTAGATTCAACTAAAAGCGAAAAAATATAGAAAATTACGTGGGTCCTTATCCAAACTGGATTAACACTAACACCCATAACGCTTTAGAGAATACATTTCATAGTATTTGCTTAAATTTATTGTATATAGCCACGTGAAGCTTTAAGGAATATTGTTTATTTGCGTTGAGAACCCTTCATTTTTATTTTGCTGTAGTGATTCTTTAAAATCTACTTCGATTTAAGTGACAAATTGTAGGCAAGTCCCATTGTTTATTGTCAATATATAATAAGGCGATGCTATGAAAATAGGAATTCCTATCATACGATATGAATGAGAACAAACCGTAGAGTGTAATGTTCAATACGGTTCGTTCATGTTCAAATTGAGCAAATATTATTCCAACAAAATAACGGATATGTAATCAATTCATTTCCGTTTAATTCGCAAATTGGAAATTGAACGAATTCCCCAAAAAATGAAGCATTAAGCTAACGAAATAAAATCTAATCATGTGATGATTCAAAACTATTGCTGCACAATATTAAAGCATGTAACCAAACAGGCTGAATCTGAGTGTAATGTGAATTTCGAAGGAGGATTACGCCTGTTCCAAGACCCACTCAGCCCTAAAACGTTGGATCTGAATGTCCAAAGAAATCTATAAGGCCTGTTAACGTTTCCACAGGAAGAACTGGCTGTGCTAGCCCGACCCTCTTGTAGCCGTGGGTACTGGGTACTTCAGGGAGACGTGGATACGAACTACATGAAAAATATGTAATGTCTTTTAAGTGACTCAGTAACCGTGGTCGAGTATAGCAGTTGTCTGTAATAAAGTAAATATTTCTGATTACAGCTGTCTCAGGACTTATGTTGCAAGTGTAATGAGCTGGGTTAAAATATTCATTATCATAAATAATTTTCATCATTATCTTGAGGTCGTTTTTAAGCCAGATAACCTTTTAGATTGTCATTGAATATTGCATATCTTATTGACAGACAGCTTCCCACACTGCCTGACAATAATAGGTCGAGGATTGTTATGCATGTGTGATTTTATAAGGAACTTCCAAGTTTTTTTTAATTGATCTCATTCTCTGTCTGTACCTTTGTCATATACAATTGTATTCATACTTCATGTTTTCTGTCATTGCTATTATATCTGTTGAACATTAATTGCATATGTATTATCTCATCCGTCTGTTAACTCTTCTCTATATACCATGCCAGTGTAAATTTGACCTTCCCTTCACAAGATTTATGAACAGATGCACCACTTCATTTTCCACATTCGAAAATCACTCATCATAAATTTGATTCACATATCCTCAGACAAATCATACATTGAGGTAGAAAGTCTACTCCCAGGGAGCATAGGAGCAACAACTCGCTCTTTGGAGAAGCACACCTCAATCCAAGGCACTTGTAAGCTGTTTCGACCATGTTTTTCTCACCATAAACCTGACACTACTATTATTCTTTTAGAGGTTGCCACACAGACCTCTACAAATGGTGGCAGCGGTGGGATTAAATCCACACATTGCCTCTGCTCTGTCTGTCTGGCACCAAAATTTCACCCTGCATGCTG
>NW_028236754.1:0-5000 GCF_977035675.1 Penaeus japonicus | reverse complement strand
TTTATATATTTTATATATATTTATATATGTTTGTTATATATATTTTATATATATTTATATATGTTTATTTATTTTTATATATATAGTTATATTTATATATATATTATGTATTTGTTTATATATATAGATATATTATTTATGATATATATTTTTATATAATATTTATTTCTATATATATAGGTATATATTTATAGAGATATATATATATATATATATATATTGATTTATTATATTTGATATATATATATATTTTTATATATATACAGTTATATATTCATATATTTATATTATTTTATATATATTATATATCTATATATAGATATATTTGTATATATATATAATATATATTATACATAATATATATATACTATCTTAGTGATTTTATTTATTATTATATATATATATGTATGTATTGTATGATGTATTTATTATATTATACAGCTTAGAAACTTCGAGGGGTAATAAGATAGTTCTATCCGAAAAAAGATGTATATATATATATATTATATATATAATATTTTATATATATATTTATATTATATATATATATATATAATATATTATGTTTAATATATATTTATTTTATATATATATTATTATTTAATAAATATATATAAATTATAATGCATATATATTATTATTATTTATATATATATATATATATATTTATTATATTTTTATATTGTTATATATATATATTGTGTTGTTGTGTGTGTTGTGTGTGTGTTGTGTTGTGAGTTTGTGAGTGTGTGTGTTGTGTTGTGTGTGTTATGTATGTATATGTTCGTATTATATATATGATTTAATATTTATGTTGGGTGGGTGTGTGTGTGTTATGTTGTGTATGTAATATGTGTGTTTTGTATAATGAATTAAATGTGTTGCAGATGTTTTGCAGGTGTGGTAAGAGCAACATTTAGTCATTTCATAAAATCTTTTGTCTTCAACAACCACGTCAACAGCTTAACAGGCTTTCTCTGTGTCAATGGTTCTTTCCGTAATTGGAATCTTAGAGGGCAGTGTGTGTTAACTGTGTTTTGTTTGTGCTGTCAGTTCTCTAATCTATCCTTGAGGTCTAGATGATGCTTGCATTGGGATCAAAATCACCATTTTCTTTGTTAATTAAGTACGATTGCAAAGGCCTCTTGAGGTCATTACTATGAACTTGAATTATTTTTGTGAAACTGTAATCCAGTCCAGAAAGTTGGACATGTAGATAAAGGATTTAAAGTTTGTTCTTTTCTATAGTTGTTTAGTTTGTTTTTAGTTTAAGATTGAGTTTATTTTTAGATTAATTCTGACCGATTTTCAAATGAGCTGAAACATTCTGTAGGTAAAGAATAACCTAATGTTAACCTAAGTTTAAAAGGTTAGCTTCATGTTGATATTAGTTTCTTAGAAAATATAGAATTTTCACTGTTGTAACTGTTATCCTTTAAGTTCTGCTGTGTGGTTCGTATATTCATCTATAAAACTGTCTTGGTAATATTGCAGAAAATTTACAAGGAGTGTTGCGAGTGTGGCAGCATATCTGAACCTTTTAGAAAAATGAGCTCTTCAAATTAACAGGCAATATGTACACACTTATGTAGAATATTGGATAAGTAAATGGAGTGAAGAGAGGGAGGAGGGGGAAAGAGATATTCAAAAATAGCAGCATCAAGTGTGGTAGTATTTTGCGTGTGATCATCCCTTTAATTTTTAAGTGGGGGGCACTGATGATGGACGTGGCAAATGCAATGCGTGCACACTGCCTAAATTAAAAACGTTAATAACACAAACTTTTAACTCTGCAATACAATAAATGTTTTCGAGCTTTAATTCGAAATTAAATTTTTGATTGATAAACATGAAAATGAAAACGTATATTTTACCGATTATTTGTATCTTTTTTTTTTATCTGATGTAAAGTTATATATATTTATATACATATATATTTTATATATTATAAATATATTTATTATATATGTTAAATATAATATATATGTATATATATTATATATATAATATAAATATTTTATATAATGTATCTATATTTATATAATATTTATATATAATATAATATAAATTTATATATATATAGATATATAATATACATTTAAACTATTTATATATATGTTTATATATTAATATATATATATAATATATATATATTATAATATATATATGTATGTATGTATTTATATATATATATATATATTATATATCTATATATATATTTATATATATATATTATATATATTATATACACACACACAACAAACACAATTATATAAATATATATATATATATATATTATATCTATATTATATAATATCTATATTTTCTACACACACACAACACAAAAGATATATTTAATATATATATAATATAGATATATATATATATTATATATATATATATATATATTATCTATATATGTGTTGTGTGTATGTGTGTGTGTGTGTGTGGGTGAGTTTGGTAGTGTGTGTGTGTGTGTGTGTATGTGTGTGTGTCTGTGTCTGTGTGTGTATTTCTTCTATTTTTTTTTTTTTTCTTTACAAACAATAGTTGGGGTAAGTGATCTTTTCTTAGCCTTAAAGATATGTTTACATGCAATTATCCTTGAATGCTAAACTTATCAATGATTTACGTCTTGAAGTTAACTTTATACCAATGTTTATGCAATGTTGCTCGCAGTATTTCAAGCTACATAAATTCGTTATGCCTTGTGTAGGATCATCAAAAAGACGACATTTAATAGCAATATATATATTTATATATTACAAATAGGGATAGAGGATAAGCCAGATTTGGGGAGCAGATGCTTCGCCGAGCTTATGCACTGAGGTGAGCGTGTGCTGACTCTTGTGAGAGAGTGTGCCAACCCACTGACTCGATCTGAGCTTGGTCTTTACCCACCGTGATGACCAGCCACGGAAACTCACGAACTTGGACGGGGCTCGATCTGCCGACCACGGGGATGTGAAACCGGCGCGCTATACATTGCCCTTGCTTGCTTGCTTGCTAATAGCGTTTGCAATGAATGTAATGGGAATCAAATACTGAGTACAAGCTTGCAATCTGTGTGAAATACTATAAAAGGGACTTTTGTTTATTGGTTTTTTGTTTTTGGTTATAAGTATGTTAAATATTTTTATCAATTAATATGTGAAACATGAATACGAAGGTATATAGCAACAATTTTCTCAGTGTCAATTGTTTATCATTAATTCAATCGGTCCATAATGTTAAAATCGGATTAAAGAATAGTACACTGACCGTGCAGCAGTTGCGGACAAGAAGGAAAGGAAAAGCACTAAAACAGAGCAGAATAATTACAAAGCGTAATTGGATTGATGCTGGATGGAAAAATTATTTACTAAGTTTGGTAGACTAAATTAATGAGAGTCGGCGTCTTGGAAAGTTTTCGAAGATTACAGTGTAATGTTATACACTTACATTTATCTCAGATCTCTTTCGACAAAATGGTTTGTTAGTCAATTAAATAAACATTATGTTTTGTAGCTTTTTAAAAATCGATGTAAGGATATTTTACTAAATAATTCATTTATATAAAAAAAAAAGAAAAAAAAAAAAATCGGGGATGTGTACGCTCCTAACGTTGTTGCAAACATGCAATGATTACCACTGGCAGTATTATTCTTTTTTATATCTATAAAGATACTTTAACTTCGCTTAGAGTTTTCATTCACTATTTCCTATGGTTATTATATCTAACAAAATCAAGGATCATCGTTTTTATAAATCACATTTAGTTCTTGCCAATTTAAACAAGTTTAAAATGGTGTTTAAAAATGGTGGTATACAACCAAAGATAACTACATTTTGGAACATTATTTTCTTATTCACAGCTCTGCGGTTATTTCATTATCGGAACTTTTCAAACGATTAATAACATTAACCAAGAGGTTTTAAATGGATGATCTATTCGTCTTGTGTCCGTATTTCATGGAGCTGCGAAGCCTCGAACCACTGTGGCTCCGTCTCACTCATACCAAGTGTCCTTTTAGTAACAAAATTCAAGCCTTCGGGTCACAGTTTTTTTTTTTTTTTTTTTTTTTTTTTTTTTTTTTTTTTGCTACAGGGACTTAGAGGATTTACCACTAGAGGTACAGGGCGGTTGGATAGTGAAAAAGGTATCGATAAAGGATACTGTAGGACCATATGCTTCATCGACTTCGTGCATGGTTTCCTTCATACTTAACGGGAAGTGAAGAAATACCATAAAGGAACAGACATCAGAACTTGAAATTGGAAGTGAAAAACATCTTGAGAGGATTGGTGTCAGTGACGTCATTTTATCACTGCAAAGGAGTGTGACATTTTTCAATGTTTACGGTAGCTACAGAAGAAAAAATATTCGGGAAGAGGTTGTGCAATGGGATCCAAGGTTATGCTCTACTAAATTGGGAACCTTATGTTGTATTGTTAGGCATTTCGAGATCAGCTTTTTTAAGATGAATTTAAGGCATTGATAAATATGGAGGGAAGGTTTAACTTTATACGGACTATAGGGACCTTTATTTTTATTACCTCTGCTCTTTTTATTTATTTTAGAAATGCAGAGGATTCTATCTTTTTTATTGCAAGAAGAAAAATGTTTGATTATTTAACTTATCCAACATTTAATATATATAAATATATATATATATATATTTAATCTATATCAATATTATATATAACATTTTAAAAATAGTTTCTACTCACTCTCTCTCACTCCTTCTTCTACTTCTTTCTATCTCACATCTCTTCTCTCTTCATATTAGTAAGATGTGTGTTTATGTGTATGTGAGTGTGTCTACATGTGTGTGTGGGTTAGAGTGCGTGATTTCGCGTGCGTGCGTAATTGCATTAGTGTGTGGTAAGAAATACAGCTACTTAGAAAGAAGAGAGACATTCATCCGTATTTTTTTTTTCTGTGTATACAAGAAAGCTATCTGTGTGTGAAAATAATCCGTTTAGCGTGGGGGAAAAACACAAGAAGTCTTCATTTTTTC
>NW_028236753.1:10000-15718 GCF_977035675.1 Penaeus japonicus | reverse complement strand
ACAAGGGTATTTATAACAATGATAATGAATATGATATGTATAATATGTTCTGTTGGAGAACAATAACATGTTCTCAGCAGAACTTGAAAATACTTGCCCAGACATTTAAGATTGGTAATAGCTGCCTAATCAATACTGATAACTTGAAAAGGCTATGACTGGACAAAGCTTGATATCATTATAGCTATTATTCTAGGTCATTTATCCTTTACCTTGATAGGGACAGAATACAATTTATATGTTTATTTGTATATTTTTTTTCCAGAAAACTTTACAGACTTGCTGATATATTTTAATTCAGGTCAAGTTAGCTCAAACAGAAAAAAAAACATTGTTAATACAAATTTCTGTAGGTTGGATGTCTCATCTCTCTCTCTCTCTCTCTCTCTCTCTCTCTCTCTCTCTCTCTCTCTCTCTCTCTCTCTCTCTCTCTCTCTCTCTCTCTCTCTCTCTCTCTCTCTCTCTCTCTCTCTCTCACTCTCTCTCTCTCTCTCTCACTCTCTCTCTCTTCTCTCTTCTCTATCTCTCTCTTCGCTCTCCCTTCGCTCTTCCCCCCCCCTGTCGCTCTCCCTCTCACACATACACACACCAATCAATATTGACTGGAAAAAAATAATCGAATGTTCTGATTTCCTAGTTTTACGTTACGTTAAGTTAGTTGCCCATTTGGGGTAGTATTTTCCTTTTGAATTTGGATAATTCTTAACGTGACAAAATTTCCTTATTCTATTATATAAAGATCGAGTTTGGAGGGATTTCTGTTTGTGAATATGAATATGTCAATCCATTTCATTATTTAGTTATGAAATTTAAAATCATTTTGAAAACGACCTTTGTAGTTAGCGATACTTTTTTCCAAACCGAATATTTTTTTTTTATTCTCTCTCATTTTTTTTTATTTTTTTATTTTTTTTTTAGGGAGAACATATTATATCTTAATTTCAGTAAAATTCATTGTGATTCTTTATTCTACAATTCTAAATAATCCCATACTAACTTTATTCTGCATCCAACAAAAAATAACAAAGAAAAAAATCCTCATCGAAATCGTAAAATAAAACAGTTCCTTTCACAATATTGGAAAGTCAATAATTTTTTCATCACATATTTACCGAACATTTTCGCAATGAAAAAGCTAGTTAAGAGGAAAGTTAAATTAGAAATAGAACACAAAAATACACGTTCCGAAGGCATGCAACCATTTACTGAAGATGGAAGAAATTAGGGATAAGAAAGTAAATAAGGTTTATGAAAGGTTGCGAACGTATGTATTTGTTTATGAATGGATATTGTTCTATCTTTAAGTCTGAATAGTCATCTCTGTCACAGTCTGTCTCAGTCTATATTTTTTTTCTCTCTCTCCATCTCTTACACACTTATATATAGATATGTGTGTGTGTGTGTACACACACACACACACACACACACACACACACACATATATATATATATAGATATATATATATATATATATTTATATATATATATATTATATAATATATTATATGTATATATTTACATAGATATATATATATATATATATATATCTATGTATATATATACATATATTTATATATATATATATATATATATATATTTTATATATATATATAAATATATATATTAGAAAATGAGACATCTGGCATAGGAAATAGTTATTATGATATACATATATATGTCGCTTGGGAATTTTAATTATTTCTCTCATCCCCTCTTTCTCTCTCTCTCTCTCTCTCTCTCTCTCTCGTCTCTCATCTCTCTCTCTCTCTCTCTCGTCATGCTCTCTCTCTCTCTCTCTCTCTCTCTCCTCCCTCTCTCCATCTCGACTCTCTTGGTAGTATTTATTCCTAAACTTAAGCAGCTTTCACTATGATATGTTTTTCCTTTATCGTTTTTGACATATCAATCGAGTGATGTGACGTTTTAGTGAAGTTTGAAATAATTAAATAACAGAGAACGAGAAATTGTCCTGCTAGTGTACAATTTACAGCTGAGAACAATTTAATTTTATATAATGCGAGAATTCGTTCATGCGAAGCGAAAAAAGGAACAAAACGAAATTTATCAATTTTACAATTTAGTGATGCAATGCCGTTTAGAAAAATTGGCTCTGCGATTGGCATTATGCGTACGCGAAGCAAATCATATAGTTCACTAAACGATAATAATGGACTGAGTTCTGCGTGTTAGCGTTCTCTTTGTCTCTAACGCTAATCTTGAAATCATATTTTATTTGATCGATCCTTTAATTTCATGGTATTTGCGTGAATTACTCTATGCTGACCATTTATTCTGCATATCCAGCAACTTTGAAGGGCCAAAAAAACATCACTCAACGACATAGAAAGAACTTGAAGAAAGAGAAACTTGACTTGTTCGAATTACCCCTCCCCCCCCCCCCCCCCCCCCCCCCCCCCCCCCCCCCCCCCCCCCCCCCTCCCCCCCCCCCCCCCCCCAATATTAAATTCCCCCCCCCCCCCCCCCCCCCCCAACAATTTACTGAAGACAGAAGAAATTGGTTTGAAGTTATTGAAAGGTCGGTATGAACCTATCTTTTTATATAGATATATATAGATACATCTAACTTTCTAGAAATTCAGTCCATCTATCTACCTAGTTATCCTCCGTCTCCAATTTATTCTACATATCATATCTACCTATTGATTTAACACCCTGTTCCTGGTCTTCTAAAATACAAACGCCAATTGCCATGATATGACTTGCAAAGCCCCCCCCCCCTCGCCCCAAAAATAAGCCTATCTAGCGAGCTGCGGCTTTATGACTGACACCATACCATACCTTGTCGTGAAAAACTGGGTTGTGGACCACCAGAGATTAAGAAGGTGTTGCCGATGACCTCCGGCTACGAGTGCTCAGGTCCATCCATAGCCATATGAGGTCATTGCAAATCTATATTCAGGGATATAAAACACACGTATAGGAATTCATGTTAATAATAACTTTTTTTTTTTTTTTTAATTCTCATCGTAACGTTTATGATAAGTACTCCTTTTTGTAACATTGTCACGAAATCGACCAACTGCTTATAATTCAATACGTATTCTTACTTCATACAATATTCATGAAATCAGATGACGACTATCTCTAACAAAACCCTTCGCACGCATACACCGCGAAAAAATATAACACAGACCCGCAAACCACATACAAGCCAAACACCACCCATCCCTGCTTGTGCCATCCGTTTCTTTATGCGCCGCCGTCCATTTAAGCGTGAGGTCACCGTATACGGCCCCCCGACTTACCAGCACCCCCCACCCCCCTATGCACACGCCATTCAGTGTCACTGCTACATTTTAGGATGCGTTAATTTTCGTATCACGTAATCTGAAGACCAGGTCAGCGTGATCGCGGTAACTACGGGCTGAGAGAAGGTCTCAGCGGCCCCCCCCCCCCCCCCCCCCCCCCACCCAACCACCCCCCCCACCTCCCCAACCGGTAATTTGAGGTGTATTGCGTGTTATGATTTTTTTTTTTTTCATCTATCCGTTTATTTTTTATCAATAAATGTGGAGCAGGATTTTATTCGTATCGTGATATATGCCCAATTTGATGGTCTTTATTCAGTTATATTAAAGATTGTTGCACATTGACCAGCTGTTGTTTATGATATTCATTAATGGGGCACAAAATAAATAACAGCCAGTGTATGTTGAGACATTTAGAATTCCTTAGTTTACAGGAAGTACAGATGATGATTCTGCAAATACGTATTTTTAAATTAATAAAAAAATACAAACCAAGAGAGGATAGAAGAATTCTGATATCACAAAAAAAAACATTTAGTATGCCCGCTACACCTTGTCACGGAACTACTTATAATGAACCATTAGTGATATCAGATCCCTTATCCTCCTGTACGATCGCAAAGGTCTCTTCCACAACATTCCATTAAAGAACCGAAGCTTGAAAGCAATTAATTTTTTTCTTCTTACTCTATCCCTCCAGCGAAATGCTCCTTACTGCGCTCTTCCTTGTTGCCTGCTATCATTATGGACCTCCGTGGCTTCTCCTAGGCCGGCCATCTATGCCCTTACTTTGAATTTTTTTTTTTTTTTTTAAGGAGTGTTTTGAGGGCTATAGTAGTTGACTTTCTTTTGGATTTTTTTTTCTTGAAACTATCTTTGATTTTCATTTTATGCCTTTCTTTGGTCAAGATGGAGGTTGCACATGCAAGATAAATTGCTTTGTTATTAAACGCACAGAGTAAACCACTATATTTATGAGGCACAGCGAGGGATGGCAAGAGCGTATGCGACCAGGAGCGAAGTGACCTGCCGTGACCTCACTTCGCGGAATCCTGCGCTGACGCCGCTACCTGCCTGCGTCGTTTGGTCATCATGTGTAAATGTCGTAAGGGAGCGACAACTGCGTGACTGAGGTCATTCATCGGGCACCTGGCCGCGAGGCCGAGCGGGCGTATTCGGCCAAGGAGGAAAAAGTGGCGCGCCCGTCAGAATGCAGGGCGGAGGAAAATGGCGGAGGGAGTTTTATGCGCGGGGTGGAAATCGCTCGCTCAATATCAAGAACTGCCTTAGCTGAAGCGTTCGATAAAATTAGTTATACTCACGCATGTACGGACTTGCTGCGACCAGCCTGCCGCACCGAATTGTATAGTAGTATAGCCTGTTGATGCGCATTTCACGTCACACTCTAACATACATGAAAACACACATATGTGTGTGTTTATATGATATTAAACATCACATACATGTTAGCGCCATGTTACACGCCACACATTCACACATTACCACAACACATATATATGTGCGTGTGTATGCTGCTTGTGTGCTGTGTGCATTGGGCTGTTGTCGTCGCATGTCCAACTTATAGTGTGTAAAACCCTCACATTGCACACCCTCAACCCCTAATTTCTATTGACTCATAAACATACTACCAAGTCCGATTCTTCCTATTTGAGCCACACGCATGCATTGCAAACCTACCCAAATATTGCCGCATAACTATAACATGAACCACCTATGCGTGAGTGCGACGTGGCCCAATTGTCCGCGGCGCCGCCTTCGTGCAAAACCCATTGGCAACAATGACGGAACTCGAGCGTGGGGGCGAAAGCTCCAGACCTACATAATGTCCTCCTACGGTCCGCGGCACGTAAACATATAACCCACATCATCAAGTAATTGTAACATTGCGATCCCTCTGCTTCACTTAATGGGGTGATTTATGCCGAATCGATTTCAAGCCCCCCCCCCCACCAACCCCTTCTTGGCTCAATGCAATATTCCCCAACTGATTTCTCATAATAAAAGCAGTTTTCCTTCCCTTTGGTGAGGGGGGGTTCGGAGCTGACGTGTTCTATATGACATATGACCAACTGCCACTTAAGGTGTGTACAAATCGCACTGCTTTATGATATTCCAACGCCATGTCGTTATTCTATAAACACACCTCCCGCTTACCAATCCTCGGATGCTTCCATATGAATAAACCTTCGTCTCGTTGAAATTACCTAGAAACTAAAATGGTAGTCTGTATATTGAGTCTTACATAAATAGTATGCACGTTTCGAAGAGTTAGTGTTCGTTCGTTCGCTTTCTATCCGAGGTGCTTCGAAGGAGTTCGAATCCAATGCCCGGATAGGCTTCGCATATGCGACTCACTCTAGTTTATGCAACGGCGATGCATTGTGTGCCGGATTATGATAATTGCTTGTTCAATAACTGTTTCATTCAT
>NW_028236753.1:0-2500 GCF_977035675.1 Penaeus japonicus | reverse complement strand
CCTCCCCCCTCCACATCCCCCTCTCCCCCCTTTCCCTCACCACACATCTCCCCCATCTCTCCCCACCCCACCCCTCCTCCCTCCCCTCCGCTTATATATTCCGCCTCCAATATATGGCCCTTCCCGTCTTTTTCCCTACCAACCCTACCTCCCCTCAAAACCCACCGCCCGCCCGTCCCCCCGCAGGCCCACTCCCCACCCTCCCACCCAACGCAAACAACCTACATTTCTCCGGTTGGCGAGTTGGGTTTCCTGGCTTCTCTTGAAAATGAGCGTCTTGAGGAACCACCCCCTCGCGAAGAAGGGTCCTTTCGTCCACAACCAGCGGGTTCTTGTTCTTTTTTTCCTTCCTCTTCTTTCTTGACACGGGGCCGCTGTGACTGCTGCAGCGACGGGAGCGACGGCCTTCAGCATTGCTCAGAGGTCGACAGCTTCCATCCCATCACCTGGAGAGCGAGGGAGAGTCATGAATTGCAGGTTGGGTCATTGCACAACAAGCTTAACTATAATAGCAAAAAATCTAAATACCTACCTCAACAAGAGACGCTTGTTATTTTCAGGGCGTTTAGAGATCCTGTTGTCCTCGGCTCGTCATTTTGGTAGAGACCCAGTCAGTTCGTCTATATTTAAGTATAGAAGTCGACTTAACTGCCTGCCGTGTTATGTGTAAGTTATGTGTATGGTATTGTGTGTTGTGTGTGTGTGTTGAGTGTGAGTGTGTTGTGTTGTGTTTGTGTGTTGTGTGTGTGTTGTGTGTGTACACATGTGACACACGACGCTACACGTGTTTAAATATAATATATATATATTCGATAATATATATATATATATATAGATAATAGTTACTATTTTTAAATATTAATAATATATATATTTAAATATATAAATAAAAAGCGTTATAACAAAAAATATATAATATTTATTTTATATATATTTTACAAAACTCACCACACTGGTATGTGTAATGTATAGCTATATAATACACATACATTCCATTTTCCTATTCTTAGCGACAGACAATATATACAATTTAGGACGTCGATAGAAATACGACCTCATAGTTTAACAACTTCTGTACAACGGTCAGGTCCAGCCGTGCATTCCTCGTTATTGGAGGCGGCACTCATGGCAACACTTTTAGCTCATTGTCCGTTTTGAGCATGAATAAGCACGGGATAAATTAAACACGAAACCTGCGCAGCCCTTACCCCCCCTACGGCATAGAACACTTACCAGCTTTCATCTAAATCCAAATTCCCCTATCTAGAATCCACCACGGATCTTTACCTTCATAAAAAGCACGCGCGCGCGCGCAAACATACACAAACACAACCACAAAAAAAAAAAGATAATAATACATAAATAAACAATAAAAAAATTAAAAAAAAAAAAAATAAAAAAAAATAAACAAATAAAATGATAAACAAACCTAAAACTAAAACCAACGCTGCTAATAAACCTATCACCGCCCTTTAAGCTAAAAACGGAAAGCAATAATACAAAAGTACCAGACTGCGAACACCCGCACTAACAACACTACCGTGGACCTTACCCCAGCGACAACGAAGGCTCCCCCCGAGCAAGCACCATTCGGCCCCCGCCCCGGTCACGAGGGAAGAGAGAGAGGGTGTGAGAGGCAGCAGCAAACGAGCGTCCGGTCCGCCGTGGCTGCATGGCTTCTGCTATAGTGGCGCTGTAGCATTAAGGGTGACCCGCTGGAAGGAGGCATCTGCATGGCCGTTGATGTGGACAAGGGTTGCAAAAAAACGTACGCTACAGGACCCCTAAGAATAAAGAACAACCACCAAAATCATTTAGACATGAGAGGTGCAACAACGACGCCAATCTGATTTATAACACATTCAATGTTGTTGACCCAAGTAGCATCAACAAAAGGAACCTTTGAGATTTAAGGTCGATTGCAACTTGTGTCAAAAATGATCATAATACTATATTGACAACCCACCCCCACGCCCTCTATTTAAAATTATATGAAATTTACCAGTAAATATCTACAATATAAGTTGTTTACTTACCCAGTCACTACTCATTTTCCCCCCATCCAAGTCCAAGACAGTAATATTTAGCAAAACACACACAACACCTAGAAAGGAACAGGTAAACATAAAACTCACTTTAATAAAAAAAAATTATATACATATATAAAAAATAAATAAAATATAAATATATAGATATATATATAAATATATATTTAGTTTTATTTTTATTTATTTCTATCATATTTATAATATATAATATAATATATATAATATATATATATATATATATCTAATATAAATATAAAGAGAGAAGAGAGGAGAGAGCAGTAGAGAGAGAGAGAGAGTCACAAACACACATTATAGACATACATACATACATTTATATATAATATATATATATATATTATATATATTTTTAATAAATATATATATTATATATCAAAATATTTAAAGAGATAATATAATATTATTATATATATCTTACAATGTATACATATATT
>NW_028236752.1:17500-22500 GCF_977035675.1 Penaeus japonicus | reverse complement strand
ATATATAAGTATATATATTATTATATATTTATAATTATATATATTATATAAAAATATATATATATCTAGTCTATACAATATCTATATATATATATATATTATATATATATATATATTTATATTATATATTTAGGATAATTATTTATATAATAGATATATATATATATATATATAATATATATAATATATATTTTATATATATATATATATATACAAATTGAATACATCTTTATATATCTATATATATATAATATATATATATGTACATATAATTTTGTATATATATTACAACTTATAATATATATATTATATTATATATTATATTATATATATATATATATATGTAATAATATACACAAACAAGTGTTTGTTTTAGAGAGAATATGCGTGAGTAATGAGGAGCTGTGAGAGAGGAATGATGAATAATATGTAAAAACTTTCTTTAATACTACCAAAGCAAACATTTTAATTAAATCACCATCCATTAATTCATATAGAAATTTCAATATGTAAATCCGCTCTACTACTCTAGCCCTGGCACGGCCCTCTCCCCTTCTACCAAACCCTTCCAAATAAAAGCCATTCTTCTAAGAAGAAAAGAAAAAAAAGTAATTAAAGAGTGGAAAAAAATAATTTTGATATATATAATATATA
This sequence comes from Penaeus japonicus, assembly GCF_977035675.1. Classification (NCBI taxonomy): domain Eukaryota; kingdom Metazoa; phylum Arthropoda; class Malacostraca; order Decapoda; family Penaeidae; genus Penaeus; species Penaeus japonicus. The sequence continues at coordinate 21,846 of NW_028236752.1, read as the reverse complement.
ATATATTTATATATATATATTATTATTATATATATTTTTTTTTATATATATGATATATATGTAATATTTATTATATATATATTTTATATATATATATTATTATTTATGTATGTTATATATATATATATAATATTTATATATATATATATATATATATATATATATATATATATATTTAATCTATATGATATGTTATTCATATGTATAATATACTATATATATATATATACTATATAGATATTATATTATATATATATATATATATATTTTACTTATAATTATCTATATATTATCATTTATAAACATGTATATATATATATTTTTAATATATATATATATATATATATATTTATATTGATATATGATATAATACATATTATATATATTTATATATATATATATATATTTTATATCTATATAATATATATATATAATAAATATTTATATATTTTTATGTATTTATCATATCCATATATATATATAATATATATACTATATTATTTATACATACATATATAATTTTAAATGTATATGTATATTATTATATATATATATATATATATATATATATATATATATAAATTATTTATGTATGTATATATATATATATATATAAAAACATATATATATATAATATATATATATATTATTTATTATTTATTTGTTTATATATATCTTCATATTACATTACATAATAAATATATATTTATATGTATATTTATATATATATATATATATATATTTATCATACATATATATATATTATAAATATATATATATTATATATATATAAAATATATATAAATATAGATATATATTATATTATATATATTTATATATTATTATATATATATATATATTATATATATATATATATATATATATATTTATGTTTGATGAAAATAATTTTTTTCAAGAAGACATCCCGTCTTCATCGAGCCGAAAGCCAAAAATTCAAAGCCAGAGCCCATATAGGCCAATCCTTGTGTGATTACATTGAGTACAATTCACCATCGGATTTTCGGAATTAGGACGAAATTCGAGATCTTTTCCGTGCTTCACTTTTCTTAGCATTGTTAACGAATGAATGGGAAGCGCTAACTGTTGCTTCGATTGGAGTTTTCCGAATGTAAATAGATTTTCCTTTGGATTCTCGGGCGATCGTTCTGTTTTCGAAGGTTATAGCGAGGATCGTCTCAGCCATCTTTGTTGACTGGGATGTTCGAACGCCAACGTCGCTTTCTTGTTATTTATTAGATTTTTTTGTTTTTTTTTCCACTATCGTTAACTTTTTGGGACTTATCTCTATTGTGTTTTGTAGTTTGTGTGAAGATATTTTTGTTCTCTCTTTCTCTCACTGTGTTTATATTAAATATGTAGTTATGTAATATACATACCTTATTATTTTTCTATTATTGAAAATATATTCTATATATTATATCTATATTTATATATATATATATATTATATATATATATATATAATAAAATATATATATATATATATATTATATATATATGTATGTATATGTATATGTATACATAGATATATATTATATATATATATAATATTTATATTATATATAATTATATATATATGTAGTATTAAGTAGTATAATTTATAATATATATTTATATATATTATATATATAATATATATATATATATATATATATTTATATCTAATCTATATATCTATCTATCTATCTATCTATGTATCTATCTATCTATACTTATATAACTTATTATATATATATATATATTATATATATATATATTATATATACATATGTATATATTATATTACATATGTTATATATATAATATATATATATATATATATATATATATATATATTATATATATATAATATATGCATATATATTTATATATATATAGTATATATATATTATTATAGATATATATATATAATATATATTAATATATTATTATATAATTATGCATGTATATATATATATTAATATGTATATCTATATATTTATATATATATATATATTATATATATATATATATATATATATTTATATATTCATTAATATACATATATATATATATATATATATATCAATTAATATATATATATATATATATATTTATATATTATAGTATTAATTATATATTACAATATATATGCACAATTACACTCACCACACACACACACACCCCACACACACACACACCACACACAACAAAACCATATATATATATATATTATTATATAATTAGTATATATATATATATATATATATATATATATATATTATAATATATATATTATATATATATATATGTATGTATATATATATTATGTAAAATATACATTATATTCACACACACACACAATATGTACATACATACATACTTAGTATTATATAAATATATATATATATATATATATATATATATATATATATATACATATATAATTACATCATTATATATATATATATATATATTATATATAATATATATTATATAATATAGTATATATATATATGTATATATATATACATTATATATATATATATATATTATATATTTATTTATATATTCTATAATTATATATATATGTAAGATATATTCATATATAAAATATAATTATTATCATATAAATATATATTATATATATTATATATATATATATATATATATTAATTATATATTTATATATATACCTATATATATGTGTGTGTGTGTGTGTGTGTTGTTATGTTGTTTATATATATATATATATAATATATATATATATATATATATATATATATATATATATTTTATATATATATATATATATATAATTTATATAATATGAATATATATATATTATTAATATAATATTATATATATATATATATATCATATATATATATATTATAATATATATATATATTGTTTTATTTTCACTCAAAAGCATTCACACAAACAACACGTACACTCACAGACATACCAACAAATAACAGACACAACACACATCGCGTGGCGGGCACATGTCAGAACACAGAAGCATCAATATATTCATATACAAATATAACTGCACGCATTAAACACATGCATCCATGCTCATCGTTCTTAATTTGCCATACGGCTCAAAGTAGCTCTGATCTTTTCTGAAACCAATTTGCAGTTCTTAATTATTTTATTATTCATAAGTTAATCAAGACTACTTTGAGCAGTAAGGCAACGAGTAAACATGCAGTCTAAAAAAAAAAACGAAGTGCGAATCGTTTTAATAACAAGAATAAATATAACATATTAAAAGAAAGAAAAGAAAAAACATAAAAGAATTAGACATATCAGCCATGCAAGCAGTTCAAGCAACTAGAAAACATTCATTCTGTCTCCTCCATCTTACCTATATCTGTACTCGTTCTTGCAAGCTCGCGTTGAAACTTAATCTAGAGCACAGGACGTCACCACATTCTCGGAGGTTCGATTACATACTCGTTCGACCAAGTGGCACAAATGTGAGCGTTCGCGTAAAGCTTGTGACGTCACGGGTGTAGGTCCTGCGCTTCCCTGCGTTCTGCTGTCGTCATGCTTACGCGAACATCCTCACTCGAATCTGGCGGAGGAGAGAGGAGAGAGATGAAGTTTGATGAATGTGGATGAGTATTTTGCGTTTTTGACAGATGGGGTAGATAGTGAATGAAATAAATAAATAGAAAAATAGAAAAAAAAATGTGGAGATATGAAAGAGAATTGAGAAGAGAATGAAGATTAGGAATGAAAATATTGGAAAGACTGGTAAAAATGACTGAGCTAATAATATGAAAATGACATCCCTACCTGATATATATATATATATATATATATATATATATATATATATATATATATATATATATATATATATATATATATATCTTAGCACTTCATTTATTGTTCACAAAGCTTATGCCTCATTGATCGCTCAGTTCAATTGGACTCCTCAGAAGGTCACTATATACGATGAACAAATTTGATGATAGGACTCGAAAAATCCATTACATCATCTTACTAACATTTGATAAAGAAAAGAAAAATATTGTTTGAGAGAATAACGGATAAGGAAGACAGAACAATCGACAGGCAGAATGATAGCTTGATAGCTAGATAGACAGGCAGATAAAGAAATGCCAATACACAGATAAATCTACATTGTTGGATTACAAATACAGAGAATATTCCATCTATCACTGTACTAGTGATTTATGTAAAACATAATATTTTTAATGTTTTATGCTATGATTGATCCTATATCTTTAGTAAGGAAATTATAAAAAAAGAGCATTACGGAATTGATATTTCAAGGTCAAAAAAACAAAAACAAAAACAAAAAAACAAAAA
>NW_028236751.1:0-2500 GCF_977035675.1 Penaeus japonicus | reverse complement strand
TTCATTACCATCATTATCATTATTGATCATACAATCATTATGATTAATAATGAACATGATTTTTGTCATTATTACAATTGCTATTACTGTTAGTATTGTTCTTATCATTTCTATCATTATCAATATCATAGTTATCCTCACTATTATTATAATTATTGCCTTCCTCATTAATATTACCATTATCATCATTATCAGTTATAATGATACTTGTAATCATATTCACAACAATCACTATTACTATTATCATTATCCTCTTTACTATTATCATCATTATCATTATTGTCATCATTATTATCATCATCCTCTTTATTATAATTATCATTATCATTATTTTTATTATAATTATCATTATCATCATCATTATCTTGATTATTATTATCATTATTACCATCATAGGTAGTAGTAGCATTATCAGTATTATCAGTATTTTCATTATATTTTTTTATTATCATTGTTATTACTACTATTAATTTCATTATCATTATCATTATCACTATCACTATCACTATCACTATCACTATCACTATCACTATCACTATCACTATCACTATCACTATCACTATCATTATCACTATCATTATCGTTATCATTATCATTATCATTATCATAATCATTATCATTATCATTATCATCATCATCATCATCATCATAATGATAATAATACCAATAATATTGATGATAATGCTAATAATAATAATAATAATAATAATAATAATAATAATAATAATAATAATAATAATAATAATAATAATAATAATAATAATAATAATAATAACAATAATAATAATAATAATAATAATAATAATGATAATAATAATAATAATAATAATAATAATAATAATAATAATAATAATAATAATAATAATAATAATAATAATAATAATAACAATAATAATAATAATAGTAATGGCAATAATAATGATAACAGTAATATTTATCAGGGAAACTGTAACTAATGTAAGAATTATTTTTCATATTTTGATAATAACAATGGTATTGATGATAATAATTATCATGAGAAAATAATGAGGATGAGGAGGACGAGGAGGAAGATGAGGAGAAGATGAGGAGAAGATGAGGAGGAAGATGAGGAGGAAGAGGAGGAGGAAGAGGAAGAGGAGGAGGAGGAAGAGGAGGAGGAGGAGGAGGAGGAGGAGGAGGAGGAGGAGGAGGAGGAGGAGGAGGAGGAGGAGGAGGAGGAGGAGGAGGAAGGGGAGGAGGAGGAGGAAGGGGAGGAGGAAGGGGAGGAGGAGGAGGAGGAGGAGGAGGAGGAGGAGGAGGAGGAGGAGGAGGAGGAAGAGTTAATAGAATAATAGTTATATTAATAACAATAATAATAATGATGATAATAATAATGATAATAATAATAATAATAATGATAATAATAATAATAATAATAACAATAATAATAATAATAATAATAATAATAACAATAATGATAATAATAATTATAATCATAATAATAATAATAATAATAATAATAATAATAATAAAAATAATAATAATAATGATTGATGTTAATAGTAATAATCATAATGATAACAATAAATTTCAAAGATGAAACTAATAATGGTAATAGTACTTCTAAAAACAATAATATAGACCCGTCTTTATCATTTATTAAGCACAACCTAAATAATGTGTGTGCTTTTACTTTTCATTTATTTCCAATGTTATATGCATTACTCTATGTATATAACTGATATATGTATATTCTGTTACATGGTATATGTGATACATTATTTCAGTAGTGTTAAGTTCTCCATGTTTTCATGTGTCTTTCTAAGCCTGAGGTTATTCATACAAATTAATTAATGTTCTTGATAAGTAGACTATTTCATTACATGGATTGGAATAATCTGAAGTAAAATTCGTAAGGAGTTTCTACTTTAAGTTGTTATTTTAAATGACTCAGGCTTAGAGGTATATCTCCCTTCTCTGGTCATAGTAGCAAATACAGACAAAATATTGATAATATATGGATAGAATTGGTGTCTTGTTTGGTGTGGGGAAAACCAGGAATTGATTGTTTCCTAAATACACTCCAACTGACTTGCACCTTTGAATTATTTCTGTGGATGGGAGAGGAGGCTATGGACCTTTTTTCTTTCTTTTTTTTTAATTATTTTAATTATTACTTCTGTGCATTTCTGTCCACGAGACATATATACTCTTCTGCTGCTGTCATGCATACTTTTTTTTTTCTTTTTCTTTTTATTCAAAGAATATTGTATTTAGTGTTCCTTTTAGGTGTTTTAGCTTCTACTGACTTGATCTCATAGAAATGTGTTTTGCAGTGATGGAATTCTCTGAGTGTCTGATTTGCATTGATACTTGAAACTAACCTAGGAGAATGCGTGTTAGTTTTACGTCCCTGGCTTCCCTCGTCAGACTAACATTTTACTCTCTGTGGATGCTCCACCTCAAGCCTGGAACTGACCAAAATGGGAAATGTCACAAAGCAGCATGTTTCTACTTCATTTATTTTTAGACTATTTTG
>NW_028236749.1:32500-35135 GCF_977035675.1 Penaeus japonicus | reverse complement strand
CTCGGGAATACTGTATACTGGATCGTCGTCTGTGCCACAGCTGGGGATTGATATCCTTAATTTCCATCTTTAACGCGAAAGTGAGTAGTTTAAGAATATCATGTCGTTCCAACTGAACATTCTGTGTTGACATACGGGGCAATAACTGTATCACTTAGAGTCATAACTGAAAGGTTAGAGAAAAATGGTTTCCTCCTTCTTCCACATGGCAGTCATGAAACTACTAAATCGTACATCAAACTTGACGCAGCTGGTGTGTGTGTGTGTGTGTGTTTGTGTATGTGTGTGTATGTATGTGTGCGTGTGCGTGTGCGTATGTGTAATTACATCTATTTGTATCCTTTACTCTTTTATCTAAAAGGAAGCCAACTATCAGGCCAAGCTTTTTCTTCCGTTTCAGTAATGTTCGATCGGAATTTGGGGACCCACCTGGCTAGGGGTTCCTTCTAAGGGAATTCGAGAATAGGGAGTGAAAGCAGATGGAAAGAAATGGCCACTATTATTGATATTTCCCTTATTGTAGCAACGACTTATCAGTCGTTGTCTCTCTTTTTTAATGTATTTCAGTTTTTACATTTTCCTTCAATTTTGTTGTCCTCTCTCTCTCTCTATCTATCTCTCTCTCTCTCTCTCTCTCTCTCTTTCGTGAGGCCTTTACGATTGCGCGGTCTCTGATTATCAAGATTCCCTAATTCTCCTAAATTTTACTTCTTAATTTGCTGCTTTTCTCCTTCTCTTCTCGTTACCATAGCATGGCTTTATATGATACATGTGATCTTTCAAGAGGCAAAGCTGTTTTTTTGCTTTCCCTCATAGATATGAATAAATAGAAAATATAATTTTATATCATGCATTATTATTTATGTACTAAATGCTTCCTTTAACCATTATACATTATTTAATGATATTGCAAAAAACATACCTTCTTTTCCTTTTTCCTTTCCTGTCTCCATCTCTTACAATCGCGCGGTCTCTGATTATCAAGATTCACTAGTTCTCCTAAATTTTACTTCCTTAATTTGCTGCTTTTCTCCTTAACTGTCCCTTGCCAAATCTTTATTTCCTTAATTTACTGTTTTTATCCTCAATTGCCCCCTGCCGATTTTTTTTTCTCTCTCTCCTAAGCAAAATGCCTTTGTAAGGGAGGTACAAGAAACCACAAAAGTCGAGAAAATCTTGTGGATTTTCTTGCCTCATCATTAGTATCATCATTACTCTAACAATGTAGAACTCGATATGGGAATTTACGCGTATGATAATAAAAGTTATTATTATTGATGGTGCCGATGAAAATAGATACTGAAGCCTCTACCTGGTAAATATCAGTTGGCATCAAAATTCAGCCCACTTTTGTCCCTTCGCTGCTGCATGAGCTAGAGATTTCCTTTGAATGTGCATGTGTCTCTGACTCGGCCCTCTTTCACATTCCAAGTGTTTTTGCAGTCCTACTATCCATCTCAATCTGTCTACCCCCTTTTTCCATTAATGAAATTATGATGATGAATGTCAGGGAAGGAAAGGAGGGGCAAGGAAGGGAAAAAGGTATGCCATCCGTGGCAAGTGATGTTAACTGTATGGTAACATATTTTGTTCTGCATGAATTTGCCATCGCACTTTTATTGATTATATTGCTAATGATTTATAGAATGAGTCACAAACGGATTACTAAATACTCGATTTTCTTCTGTCTGAGCAGATAATTTCATCACTTCACATGTGTGCATAAACATCACAAAACAATAAGTCGTATTCCAAATGAATACAAAACCATTACACCATATGCTCATATCAGATTTGAATTTAAAAAGCAATTAGTCTGAATTCACCGTATGTGGACTGCATGTAAGTAAAATTTATTGATGAAAATACATTGCATAATATTTTTATCTACATACTGAGAAATTCAAAAGTAACTTGTGAAGACGGTTAAGAAAATAAAGACACTGAGAATATTACACATAAGATTCGTCTTACCCGTTGCATTGCACAGCAGCACCTCCAAGGAAGATAAAACTATGTTGGTGGCATGTAGGGAGAAAAAGCTTTTCCATTTGTGTGTCAGTGTTTGAGCATATTCACCATCCAATTGTTCTTCTTACAAGTCTGATGGAACATAATGCGTGCTTGTTTAATCCTTATAAGGACATACATCAGTGCAGACTTCAAGCGGAGCCTCTTGAGTTTTATTTATATTGTGGTAAAAAAAAAAATATATATATATACACACTCACAAACGCGCACAGTATATGTGTCTATATGTGCGTGTGTTTGTTTCTATGGATATTAATTTGTCCTTGTGCAACCATACCTGCAGAAGCGGTTTCAAGTGCCTTAATAAAGGCAGCAGAGATGAATCAATGGGATTGGTTATTAAGTCCTAAAATCTGCTTTAAAAGGCCACTAAACAGCACTAACAATATTTTTCGTTAGCTATTGACCGGTTTAATTGCTATATATTTAACCAGGTATATAATGGGAGATTTGTCTGTGTCTAGGTTTCAGTTTATACAATGAAAAAAAATAAATGCTTAGAAGGGGTATATACATACACACACACACACATACACACACACACACACACACACACACACACACACACACACACACACACACACACATATATATATATATATAT
>NW_028236749.1:12500-15000 GCF_977035675.1 Penaeus japonicus | reverse complement strand
CTAAATGAGGTAACTGTGTCAGGTATTATCTTGAGTGCGATCTGGACGAATTCGTGGTCTCGTAAAGAAGAGAAATGAGCAACGGCCTAACGCTTACATATATATGTCAATATTGCTGCCAAAACTGTTACAGGCATCTAGTCTTATTATAGGGCTTTAAGGACACAAAATGAGAAAAAGTAGGAAAGAAACATTTTGGTTCAATGAGGCTAGAGAAACAAGAAAAAAATATGCTTTTGCTTTCCAAGGCAGGGAGTTATAAAACCAATTTTGGAGAGAAGCAGACGATACCAAAAGTTGTTTTAAGCCTCTTTTTCCCAATGGTATCAACTCCTCTCTCTCAATTCCTTATTCCATACTACCTTACGCATATACCAAAAACAAAGTAGAACATGAAAAAGAGAGGTGTCACATGTCATTCATCACTTGTCCCAGAGGGGTAAATCCTCCTTTTTTCTCACCTCATCCTCTGATGCTCAACAACTTTCCTAAGGTCCTGTCTCCAAAGACCCCGCGTCGTTCTTCGGTCCTGAGCCACACTTTTTTATCGCTTTAACATATATATACTACAAATTTAATCTGAAATCCGATCCCCTTTAACCATTTAACCTATTTTTATATTCTGTTCAATGTTCAATAAATTAAATATATTCAAGAAATATCAAGCCATAAATGTTCAAACTCAAACAACTACTGCCATGAGCGCAGAAACGGACAATTAGGCGGGTGTAAGCAATTCTCTAAACCGGGTTCTCAACCAGTGTTGGTCACGCATACCTAACTCAGAATGCAGTACCAAGGTGAAAACGAAATGCATGGTTTATCAACTTGGTTTATGAAGTATAAATTGTATCATACATATGGAGTAAACTATCATTTTCAATCACTGAAGGGTGCGAGCGTGGGAAACAAGCGAAAAGCCTGGACCATGTTGGCTCGAAATTAAATTATATCCTTATATTACTTCATGCATACAAACCTATACATTCTTCTGAAGCAAATTTACCCAGCATTACAAAACTCCCTAAGTTTCCTTTTTTGTGTTGTCACCTAATTATAGGTTTGCACATTCAAAACTGAAAAATTTTGAGAAGCCAGTCACTTACATCTTAAATTCCTCTCCCGTACCCCAGGTTGAGAACTCATGCTTTAAAATATACAAGTGGTTTACAAATGAATTCATAAAATCAAACATAGCACAGATAATACAATACAACATGAAGCAGAAAGGACAAAATGCAGGCATAGACAAAGCAATAATCCCTATCCGTTATTTCTTCATCCTGTGTATAATGCAAGAAGTAATGCTACCAAAAGCAAATGTATTTTCCTCCATTCTTATCTAACCTCGCCTTTACCTCTCCCTTCCTGCTCAGGTGTGACTTGACGCCATTAGTGCAGAAGCAAAATGCATTCTCGACAACTGGGGAGGAAAGTTTGATGAACACAATCTTGACTCTGAACGATGGATGTAAATTTCTTAATGGGTGTCTAGCAGTAACTCACACCAGCAAACACAGTGAGAGTGAGTGTGTTTTTTCCTAGTGTTGTATCCAATGAATTCCAGAGGTGAAAATATCGACAGAGAACCCCGCAGTGCAGTATCTTTTCAAGTGTTTGTCCTACACAAGGTAAAAATGGGAAGGGAAAGGGACAAACTCAAAGGATAGAGGAAAGATAATGGTAGCATAGCAAGAGTGTCCGTCCTTTTGTTGGAGGCTTTTTTTTTTTTTTTTTTTTTTGGTTTTGTTATAAACTCACTCCCTCCCTGGCTCTCTTTCTCTCTCTCTCTCTCTCTCTCTCTCTCTCTCTCTCTCTCTCTCTCTCTCTCTCTCTCTCTCTCTCTCTCTCTCTCTCTCTCTCTCCCTCTCCCTCTCTCCATCTCTCTCTCTCTCTCTTATATGAAAGGGTCATGAATAAACACAATATTTGTTACTCTTGTAGGATTTAGTCTCTCATGTTGTTCATGAGGTCAAGTGAACCGGTGGAATACTACAGTGGAGAGTTACATGGTTCATGATTTGTCGTTCCATTACAAAATGAAAAAAGTCCATTCTGTTATTTGCTGTGAAGTTAATTTATATGATGAAAGCATGATACAATGCAACGGATGTCGTGTATTGAATATTAGATTTTATGCTGTCATGAGGTTAATAGCTCATGTAGAAAAAAAAAAAAACTATTACCATGCAATTTCATACAATTACAGCGACCAAACATTGTCGACAACAGTATGAAAAGTAATCAAGTAGCAATAATAGCAGTGTGAGGTATAACAGAGCCGGTCCGCAGTCTGAATCTTGCTGCTAGACTCCACGCTCAGGTAGAGAAAAATATAATTAAATAACATGAAGGTTATCTACCAGTTATCTTTAGATTTTGTACAAATAAGTTGAAGAATGAATATGAAGTTGATAAAAAAGTTTATGTACTAAAATTGGTTTTATTTCTGTTTGCATATAAATTGTTTATCCGAACCACTTCATAGATTGGAATTTGT